>NC_047518.2:38820549-39085549 GCF_902827115.2 Pseudochaenichthys georgianus | reverse complement strand
CTGACACGTTTCGTCCTGCCGGTTTCCTGTGTGTGAAGTTTCAGTCCAACATGTTGATCCTCTCCTCTCCAGCCGTGTCTCGGAGCTCAGGCCGATGTAATGGATTATTTCCCGGGTTTGTGCCGCTCCTCGCCCGGCCGTCTCATCCGTCTCTGTGCTGTCAATACTTGGTGGAAATATTTCCGTCATTAAATGGCATTTGGGGAAATTTCTCCCCACGTCACTCACCCTCCTCCCTCCTTCATCCTCACCTCTGCACGACTAGCTTTGAACTCCTTAACCCGTCCAATTATTTATTATAATATCAGCGATTTAACCCAATTTAACTCCATGCAGACACTTATTATAAATACATCTCTCCATATCTATTTACAGGGATAACAAGCAATCATAATTATGATTATAATAATAAGAAAGGCAATAATTGTTGTGTTAATGGTAATGACAATAATACTTATAGTAATAACAATACATCATCATTTATATTATTTTAACCTGCATTCATATTACAAGCATGATACACCATGTTTTCGTTTTAAAGTCATGGAAATACATATTCTAAAAATGATAATTATAATAATAGTAATTATTATTACTATTAGTAATATTATGTTTGCTGTTAATGTTATTATCCAACGAATAATCTGCACTCAGTTTATTTCACAGATTATCCTGGTTTTTACTTGAAATTCCACCTTTCCCACTTAATTTACAATTCTGAAACTAAACTATGACAATATTCGTTTTATAATTGTATTTGCTAAGATAAATGTATTTGATTTATTCTTTCAAATTAAAGAAATGCCTTTTATTTTTGCTGCTGTTCTTCCCGTAATTCCCTTGTCATCCACTCGCCGCCCCTTCCTCAAAAAGCAAATATAAATATGGCTTTTTCGTTTCGTATCTGTGTGTCTGATATTTTGCTTCATTTTTAGGGAGATGTTAGAAACATTATGTTTGAATATTTTCTTATTTTTGCAGATGTTTCCTGAGTTTTCTTAGGTCCAATTTATTCCTTAAAACTTTTAAAAGTTATTTGGTGAGGAATTAAGATTGTTGACGTATACCCTGCCTTCCTAATACATCTCTCCTTTCTTTGTTTTCCCTCTTATATTACCTTCGTCTTTTTTGGAAATAGACTATTGGTTTTCTTTTGTTCATCAAGGCTCTCTCCTCATCTCACCCGGAAAAAAGAAACTCCTGACTGTTGCGAGAGGCGGGTTTTGATTTTTTTTAAATGCTCTCATCCTTAATGTGTTGTCATCTGGAAAGCAATTTCGTATGATCAAAGTGCGGCTAGTTAGTGCGGTCAATATCTTTTCCAGCAAGCTTCTCATATCGATAACCAGACAGCAGAGCCTCTCGCTGAGCTGCACGCAGGGCCTCTGAATCTGCACCCGGAGACAAAAAAAGCTATAACCTATATATACTTCAGAAGACTTCCTTATTAATGCAGCAGAATTATAAGTTCACTGTGAGAAATGCCTGAATATTGCAGAGAAATCAACTGCAGGAACCATCAGATGCGATGAAGCCAATTGCAAATAAGTGCGCAAAAACACGCACAATTTAAGTTATTATAGCGGTGATTTAGTGATTTGTTTCTCTTTCATCGTGCTGGCATCTCTTCCTTCCTACTGTATGACACTAACGAGTAAATAAGGTGATTGATCGGTGGTCGATGTGGCAGCAGTGGTCCTGCGGGAAAACAAAACACCGGACGCGGACGTGGTCCCGGAGTTTGTTTACGTATTTAAATGTCTGATTGTGATGCTTCTTTTGTGTCTAAATTGATGATTAAAAGTCCTATATTTTTTTGTTTTAGTGACTCCTTCGTGCAGTGCGACAACAGCACTTTCCCGCGTCTTCCCTCCCTCGCTTCCGGGTCGGAACAACCAGCGTTGCGGCAACAGACTTCACTTCAGTCCGAGAAAAGTGATCGGGCTTCGGCCTCAGGAGCATCTCTGAGGCGGGGCGACGCGGAAGTCCAGGTGGGTGAACTTCCTCCTCAACCTGCCAATATCTCATCTGCCTTTGCTTTCCCTGCGGATTTTCTTCTACACTTTCCTTTATTTGTCTTTTTAAATAATTTCATTAATTGTTGCACACATTTTCACATTACCCTATATAAGTTATATAAGTTCATATATAAGCTATATGACTTGTGTGTTGGAGATTTTAGATTGAAGACAGGAGCTGATTGAGATATACATTTGGACACCTTTAGATTTCAAATCTAAAAAATATCTTTTAATAACATATTGCTGCACAAAATGAAATCTTCGACACTCTTCCTGGCAGATTATGAATAAAGACTATTGATTGTGATATCATGGCCAATTGTTAACATTGCCAGGCGTTCTTCTTCAAACAGTTTGATCAGATTTGGATTCAGGGTTTTTATTTTTAAACACATATTTGTTTTTTCTGCGAGGCACCAGGGACCTGTTTGTGAATAATCAAAGGTGTGAAATGCAGTAGCCCTTGGCCATTAACCAATCACATGCAAGATTTTCCTCAAGCCACTCAATGTCTGAACTCTTCCTCCGGCTCTTGATCTGTCTGATTTTAGCTCCTTTGCGCACCTTCAAATGTGAGTTTCATTATTCAGCAAGCATTACAGTTTGGCTTTAGACACTTCTACCTGTTACACTCGGCCAATCGAAGGACTCCTCTGTATCTTCACCATCTCTAAGCCTCTGTCCTGCTCCCCCCCTCTCATACCCCTGTCGTCTCTCGCTGCCACACCTGGTAACTACAAACTTGTACACAATAATAACAGCCAGATGTATCCATCTATCTCTCCATCTAGCCTGTCGGCAGTTAGTGGAGTGGCTGAGAGACTTGCAGGCGTGAAAGGTCAGTTAATCAATGGCGCACAATTTGACAAATCCCAGCGACTCTTATCATCCTCACGGGCGTTTAGGGCCGAAAGGAGGACCACCGAGATAAATGCTTAATCCTGACTGCACTGTGAGAGAGAGAGGGCAGATACAGGAGCGCTGCATGCAGACATGTCGGGAGGCTTTGAGGGAGATGGCGAGTGGAGAGAAAAATGCAAGAAAGAATCAGACGTGGCTCAAAGCAAAACTGGAAGGTGAACAAATGTGCTCGCATTTGGAAATGACAGATTCTCCTTTCCTCTGTCACACACAAAAAGACTTTGTGGCCTTTATATCATCAAATTCGCCTCAGGCTCGACAAGCCATGCACATGCCTTCTGGGTTGACATCGGAATCCTGGTTTGGTGCTGCTGTGTGTAAAGTTGAGAAAAACCTGAGGAAAACAAAGGTGTATGAGTGGTTGAATTCTCCTGTGGCATGTTAGCCCGCCCGCAGCAGTGTGCAACCAAGAGGAAAATGAGCTTTTGTCCACAAGGCTGGCCTCTTTTTTCTCTCAGTTTTCTGAACTGCAGGGGTTTGGAAGGTGGCACCATTTATTTGCCCTTATACTTTAACCAAGGATCAGCCCATTGACATGACGGCAGATATTTTGTATTGAAGTGAAAGGCTTTGTGGCGGTTGTATTGGCATTAGGTATAATAATCAAAATTGATTGTCAACAAAGCGGATTTCTCTACGTCCGTGTCTTTTTTTTCTTCAAATAGGTGAGAGAGCTGCTTGAGCAGTCACAAAGACAGAAGCTCATGTCCTTTATCTCCATCTCAATAAAGTTCAGTGTAATTCGATTGAGATTAGTTGCACTGGCATGACAGCAGATCCCTAGTATTGCCAAAGCACTTAGGAGGCAATGACAGCACCACATCGACGTGCGCTAACACATACACAACCCCACGAGACTGGCCAACCTTGTAGAGAAGCAGAGAGAGGGAGAAAGTGAAGGATGGAGGGACAGAGTGACGGTCAAGTCAAAGAGGTTTTGGCAACATCTCAGGACGATGAAGTTAAAGGATGATAGAAAGTTGTCCAAAAAGTGCGGGAAAAGAAGAGGGGGGGGGGAATGACGAAGGGACCCGGATCAGAGCTGAAGCATGACAAAAAAAATATGAGAGAATGATTGAGTCGCAGGGAAAGTGATGGAGGGAAATGAAATGGAGGAAGCAGGGAGAAAGGAGAAAGGGCTGAGGACAGAAAAAGGGTAAGATGAGGATAAAGGGAACAAGAGAGGATACAATGTTTAAGAGTGATGTACGAGAAGAGGGGAGAGGAAGGGATTTACTAGAAGAGAGATTAAGTCAAGTTGTCCCCGGTCAGTCATTAATCCGATTTAAGAGCAATTAAGGTGAGACTGATTCCTTCCTAGAGAGAAAGAAATAGATGGAGAGGCTGAAGAGAGGGGGGAGAAAGAGAGGAGACAGCGAGGAAGAGAAGAAAGGAGTGATTGAACGAGAAAAGGGGGTAAATAACACAGGTGTCCGAACTCTGAATGCTGGTTAGTGGACGCGTTCGAAGCGATACAGAAAACATGGCGACATATTTGAAACTGTGAGATGACGTTATTTTGCACTGTTGTAATATTTTACTACATGAGCATTTTGAAATAGATCCTGTAAAGCTGCTGAAGGTCAAAGCGAGTTTAGGGCTAAAAGTACAAGATGTATACAAAAAATCAGGTTTTGATGGTTTCTCTTGTATATTTTTCAATATAAGACTTTTCCCGGGAGATCAGCATCACACAGAAGGGACTCCTGACACTGATGACAGAAGCGTAATGCGAAAGCAACCATGCAGGACCTCCGGTCTGCACGTTGGAGCTCCGATACCTGTGAGGTGTTTTCCTTTGGGAGCGGAGAGTCGGGAACGAAGTTGAGTTTAAGGCGAAAGCACAGAGGCTGCTTCCAGGGCCGAGAGGATGTAGAGTGAGGGACAAAGCAAAGACATTTCTGCTTTGAATTAAAAAAAAAGAACAGAAGCAATGAAGGTAGTAGCTCCCCTCCTCCTCCTCCTCCTCCTCCTCCTCCTCCTCCTCCTCCTCCTCTCCTCCTCCTCCTCCTCCTCCTCCTCCTCCTCCTCCTCCTCCTCCTCCTCCTCCTCCTCCTCCTCCTCCTCCAACACACCCCTCCAATCCCCGCTCGGTGTGCCTCGTTGTTCCAGATGTGTATCGGAGGTCTCGAGGTTGACACAGGGGTCCCTCCACTGCTGTAGCATTTCTATGTCTATTGGGAGATGGTGGTCCCGATAGCTCGGCCGTGTGACATGTACACAACAGTACATAAATCAAACACACACGCACGCGCACAGACTCCATTTATCTCCCACTCAAGCAGTGCGGTGATAGCAGCCAACTCTGCATAGAGTCAGAGAGAGGGAGAGGTTGTGGTCCGTCTTGTTAAGTGGGAAAGTAATGGGTCGCTGTGAGAGGTTTACTTCTGTTGCTGCCATCTCCATTGTTCCTTCCCCAGTGTGTGTGCCTCTTTTGTTTGATGTGCTTCAACACTAGATAGCACACTCCACTGCGTCCGTAATTGCTGTTCCACCCAACGGCAGGACAGGGGTGTGTTATTATGACGCCTGTTAGGGCAAAGAAGGGAGCAAATTGAAAGCTGAGGTCATGGATTTTGTTGTGCGACATTTTGGGCTTCTGATTGGAAATGAATTGACAAGACTTCATTCACTGCTGCTCTTCAAAAGGCATCTTACCATTATGGGGAAAAATGATCTCCTTATTTTTAAATCATTTCCCAGCTTTTCTCCAATTAAGATTCTGTCTTGTTTTTTCGGTGGCGCATCCATCGCAGTTTCCGTGCCCCAATCTGCAGCCCGTCAGAAGTCGCAGATTGAGAGGCCATTTGGCTGCTGTTGACAGGAGGCAGAAGCTATCGACAGGGCCCTGCCGGGGAGGCGTGTCTCGGGCCCCACGTCCAAAGCGTTCGTGGCGTTTAATACACTGTAGCAGTGGTCTTCACAGCCCTCACCCTGCATGCTACTGCCATGAGGATCAATATGCACTGGGTTAGAGAGAAATGGACCATCTGATGCTCACTCAGAGAGGGGGATGAGGGAGTGAGAGAGACAGAAACAGCAGGGAGGGCTGGGACAGCGAGGGTTTTTAAAAAAGCAAAAAGAGAGGAACAGGCTGGAGAAATGGCATGAGGAGAAAAAGAAGAGAGGAAATGATTAGAGGCACGTTTTAAAAGACGTGGAGGCAGAGCGCTCAGCACGGAGATAGATAGCTCGGGAGACAAAGTGGTCAGCGGTTGAAAGAGACATTCAGCGGATAGAGAAAACAGATTGGAGTGAACGGCGATAGACAGTGAGAAAGAGGAAGACTCTAGACACAAGGGAGGATACACACAGGAAAGGAAAAAAGACATAAGGGAAGAGAAGAGTGGGAGATAGGAAGGGAGAGGGGGCGGTAGACGAAGGGAGGGGGGAGAAAAACAGAGAGAGAGAGAGTGGTGCGGGGGAAGAATGAGGAGGAAGGGAGGGGAGGGGGGTAAAATTTCCATCAGGTTTTCAATTGGGGCGGATCAATAGTGTATTAGAGCTCACCTTGACCCCGTCTCTCCCCCTTCTCCCCGGCCCAGCACACAGGCCAAGCTTCTCTCCCTCACAGCAGGGGACAGAGAGGGGGAGAGATTGCATTACGGCCTCCCTTTCTTGGACCAAAGTGGCATAAAATGGCACAATAAAAGCAAGAGCGGACAGAGAGAAAGAGGAAAACTAAGTCGCGCCAGGCAGAAACACAGAGGAGGTGGGAGACAGGGAGAAAGGGAGAGAGGGGTGAGCCGGAGGAGACGCCAGCGGGTGATGTCGTGCCTGTTTGGACAGATCTCTCGGAGAGAGGAAAGCGGTCGGGGGGCCGGGGAGCGTGTGCTCGAAGACATGACTTGTTTGTATCACCACTCAAAAAAGACAGGTTGCAAACTAAATGTATCACACACACACACGTACACACACACACACACACACACACACACACACACACACACACACACACACACACACACACACACACACACACACACACACACACACACACACACACACACACAAACACACACACGCATATGAGGGCAGATATACACTTGCATCTTCAAATTGTGTATATAATTTGTTGCATTTTCATATTGGTTGTATTTATGTTATGGTTGCTGGGTCTCCATGTCTCCATGTAGTATCCACACACACTCATGAATAATCACCTTAACACGAGAAGATAACAGTTAAAGGTGTATTAAGATATTTCTGATCACGAGTTGGATTCATGCTATTTATGCACACCTTAAAATGAGAGCGATGTTCCAAGTCTATTTTTCTTCTGTTTAAAAACGCACGTGACATATTCTATTTTAGCTCAAAAGCTGCTGCTGCTTTGCACACGGGCCGTTTTCAGTTTGCAAGATTCTTAGACATTGTGTTAGGTGTGAAAGTAGCAGATTGGTGACTAGAACATGTGTAGTTATAATCGGTCCAACAAGAAGAGGAAAGCATGTGGAACTATTCTGGGTCTGGCAACACGATGAATGTTAGTCACAGACCTTTTTGCTACATGTTGGTCTCCACCAGCAGCACCTGCGTCTTTACCCTTCTTTCCAAAGCTAGATGTCCAACACAGTCCCACAGAAAACGTGTAATAGCTACGTTGGTCGACGGGGCAAAACGTAGTATATTCACAAATAACCCTCTCAAGACGTGACATGGATACAATAAGCTCAAATGGAGCTCAAATCATCTTCGTAATATCTGTCAAACTATAGATCCTCCACATCCACTGGACGTAGATTTTAAAAGTACAGAATAAACTTCTCGCTAGAAATGTAATCAAAAAGCATTTTCACGGCCAAACTATCCTACAATTTAGGATTTTCCACTCAAAATAAATCGGGTGTCCGCCATGTTTTCTTTCTCACTGCAAAGTGTGCGATCACGTGACATGGACACCGGTCATTAGAAATGAATTGGACGCAAATATTGTATCCATGTCACGTCTTGAGAGGGTTATTTCTGAATATACTACGTTTTGCCCTGTCGACCAACGTCGCTATTACACGTTTTGTTGTGGGCTCAAAGATGTTTGATTCTTTTCATAAGTTTCTTGTTAGCCAACTAGTGTACATTTACTTTGCGCAGGCGCACGTGATGGTTGCTTTTGGTTTTGGGCTCGTGAGAGCTTAGGGACTCAATCATGTTGCCTGTGAGTCGCAGAAAGAAACTTTGAGCTATATTTGTCTGTAAGATGTGCAGAGCTGCAGTTGACTGTTAACCCTCATTGTGTTGACACTATAAATTCACTTTTTCACTGTTTATGTTAAATCACATGAGCTATCATAGTCATGTTGTAGCTTTCGAAAGGACCTATAAAAGCCCTCCAAAAAGTAGGTGTATCATTTTCCAAGGATATGATTAGCAGACCTGAGTGTTATTTCTGGACTGCGGTGAGAATGAGTTGCACATAAAGACTCAACACACACACACACACACACACACACACACACACACACACACACACACGCACGCACGCACGCACGCACGCACGCACGCACGCACACACACACACACACACACACACACACACACACACACACACACACACATACACTGAGAGAGACACATAGACTATAAGGCTGGTAGGACACTCTCCATCACTGGAGGACGGTGAGATGTGAAGCGGTTTGAGGACAGAGGCAGGGGGCAGAGGCAGGGGGCAGAGGCGGCGCGTTGATGGGGGGGAGAGGTTGAATAAAAAAAATTGATCTGTGAATTTAGCATTTAGACACAGTTTACAAGAGGGGAGGCAGGAGCAGAGGGGACTGTGCGGGGGAGGACACTTAACTTTACAATAGGTCAGCTCTACCTATTTGACTAACTGTAACACTGACACCCTGCGTTTGCATGCTGCTGTGTTGCATATACCCCAGAAAATAAAAAACACAAAATACAATTCTCCTCTCAACGATCCATCTTTGGGCGAGCGTGTGATTTAGCTGTTTAGACAGGAGCTTGTTTGGACAAAGCGCAGGCCTACTAGCAGCACCATCCTCATCTCTTCCCCACATTTCCTAATGCTGTTCCTATTGTCACCTATGCACACTCTGGTGCACAGACGCCCGACAACAACACACACACACGTGCACGCACACTCCTATCTCTGACGCACACACACAGTAACACACAAACTCTGTCCCACTCGCTGAGGGGGAGAAAAGGGAAGAAAAAAGGAGAGAAAAAATAAATCGATCGCCGGGGATAGCGGTGCGCGTCGGAGAATCGTATCTTGTCAAAATAATATATTACCCTCATCCCCGCCTGATCGATGCGGTGGATTAGGGACGGAGGGCTCCCTCTCTCTCCCCTCCTCTCTCTCTCTCTCTCTCTCTCTCTCTCTTTCTCTCTCTCTCTCTTTCCCTCCTCGGTGCTTGGTGCAGTTTAATATTTACCTCCGTGAAAGAGCGGCCGCGACGGCTCTCAGCTCTAATTGATTCCGACACATGGGGCTCTGTGCTCAGGCTGCGGATGAGAGAGGGAGGGCCGGGCTGGAATGCAGAGGGAGAGGAGGATAAAGAAAGAGGGAAGACAGGAAAAAGGAAGGAATGAACATGAAAAGACAGACAGAAAAGACAAGAGGGAGGGAGACAGGGCTGGAGGGTTAGAAAACAGAGCAAAATAGTGGAAAATGTGGTGAATGCATGTGCTTCTTTCAAAGAAGGAAGAGACAGAACACATAAGGAAGCAGAAATAAGATGCAGGAAAGGGTATAAGTGAAAAGGCCACGATTGAGTATAAAAAAGTGGATGGATAAAGTTTACAGGGTTGATAGAGAGACACGGGACTAAAGGATGGAGGTCAGAGGAAATATAGTTGGAAAGGTGTAAGATACAGATGGGAGAGCTTAAGGTGGAGAGGGAGAGGAGGATAAAGAAAGAGAAAGGAAAAAGGAAGGAATGAACAAGAAAAGTCAGGAAGACAAGAGAAGAGGGAGTGAGAAGGGGCTGGAGGGTGAACAATGTGACATGTGCTTATATCAAAGAGGGAAGAGACAGAACACATGTATAAGGAAGCAGAGTTAAGCTGCAGGAATAAAGGAAATTAAAGTTACTGTACACTCGGTTGCATTCCACGACTGAATTTGAGTGGTCCTAGTTCGAGTCCAGGTGGGACCTCATCTTAAAATGTTTATTAAGAGGAAAAAACAATAGCTTTTGCTTTTTAAAGTATAAAAGACAAGAGTACGAAAAGACAGAAGGACAAGACAAGAGGGTGAATGCATATTCTTATTTCAAAGAGGGAAGACACAAAAGGCATCTATAAAGAAGCAGAACTAAGCTGCAGGAATACAGGACAGAGTATAAGTGAAAAGGCCACTATTGAGTATAAAAAAGTGGATGGATAAAGTTCCCAGGGTTGATAGAGAGACACGGGACTAAAGGATGGAGGTCAGAGGAAATATAGTTGGAAAGGTGTAAGATACAGATGGGAGAGCTTAAGGGCGAGAGGGATGGCAATGTACCTTGCACAAATGGTCGGGAGAGGGATGAATGGAAAGGATAGCGGAGAGGAAATGAATCAGGAAAGAACGAGGGAAACGGAGAGGAGTAGGTGGAAATGGGACAGCGCTCGGAAACGTCTCCAGGATAGCAGGAAGAGAAACGGTAGGGATGAGGGCCGAGGAGAGCAAATGAGAGGGGATTAAGAGAGCGACATGAAGATGGATAGAAACTGAGGAGTGAAACATGACGGGCGCGATGTAGAGCACCAATAAAAACGCGAGGAACGGGCTGGGAAGAAATAAGGGGGGGGGGGGGGTGATGGAAATAAGAGCGTGGCGCAGAGGTGACAGAATGATATCAGGTGGGATAGACAGAAAGCAGGAGTGATAGCGGAGCGAGAGGCGGGAGGTAGAGAGGCGGGAGGTAGAGAGGGACCATATTTCCCCTTGAAGGAACTGGCCTGTCATGCTGTTCCGCCAGCTCAGAGCAGCTCTATAAAATACAGCGAGCAGGCGGGTCGTGTCGGGTGACTTATGTGTATATCTAGGCTTTGTCAATATTTCTTTCTGTCTTCCTTCCTCTGTGCTCCCCTATTGCCTTCTCGCTCCTCTGCTCTCTTTTTTCCAATTGTTCCTCCGCTCCCTCTCTCTCTCTGTGTGTGTGTGTGTGTGTGTGTGTGTGTGTGTGTGTGTGTGTCCCAGTTAAGTGTCTTCACAGCAGCCTTGCTCATCTTTGATCCTCTTCCCTCTATCAAGTGGGTGCAGAAGGTGTGAGTTTTGGAAGCGCCTTTGAGCGTTGGCTTGCGAGCCGAACACCACCGCGGCACGATGTCTGCAGGACTTGGCAGGCGTGGATCCCCCTCGGATTCTCCATTATGAGACAATAGAGGCCGGATGATGAGCCTTGCAGTTGAATTGACATCATTGACAAAGCGCCAACACAAATAGTCTCACTGATATCACAAAGTCGGTCCGTAAAGTCAAAGACAAGCATGCAAAGACTGGATTATCCCACCTACACGGTCCATGTTTTCCAGTTTCTTGCATGTATGAATGAATGCATGTGTTTGGGTACGTCTCTGTGTGCGCACTCTTCTAGTCAGCCCCGATACAGAAGCACCGGGTGGCAGTCTGATTTATTCATGTGGTCCCAGGGAGGATTGCACCTCCTCTTCCTCATTTGGCATGGTTCAGTATCCTGAGCACAGGCCTGCGGACACCCAGGTCCATGGGGGGGCAGACTTCCTGCCGATACTCTGCCCCAGTGCACAACTGGTGGACACTCGCAAATTACCCTGCTCTACATTTTCATGTATATTCATTAAGAAAACATGTCAAAACTTCTCAGAAGATTTCTGTCTTGACAAACATGAGAGGTTGTAGCAGTGTTGGAAATATACTCAGATCCTTTAAGGTAAAAGTAAGTCTCTGTTACAACGTGGACATGTTACTTAAGGTAAAGCAACATGTCCTTCATTCATCAAAAGTAAAACAACTAAGTATGCAGAATTACTCAAAAGTGTTGTATTACAGAATATGAGATTATTCAGATTTTATGACTAACCAATTTGTAGAATGCATTTTTTTAATTTTGCAAATCGTCAATGTAGAGCAAATGTGGGACTCAGTATTGCACAAACGTTACAACTCTTACTATCTACTCAATACTTGTATTGTAGGAACATATATCGTATAAACACATCATGGTATTAATGTAAGAAGTGTTGAATACATGTGGTGCAGTAAAAAGTATTTCATTCTGAGATGTTGTGGAGTAAAAGTATAAAGTGGCAGGATATGGAAATACTCAAGGGAAGTACATCACATGTAAACTATACGGTATGTGAGTAAATGTACTCTGTAACATTCCACCACTTGTAGTTGAGCCGATACCTTGACCACACGTACTTTTTGAGCCCAGTTCGAGTCCAGGTGGGACCTCATCTTGGATTGTAGAAAACAATAGCTTTGGCCTTATAAAGTACAAGAGAAAACTGCCACCAGTGAGTGTTCTGCGGATCTATTTTGAGCTGCTCGACATCAGAGTGTCACCGAGGAAAGAAAAGACACAGGACTTAGAAGTTGCACTCGAGTGAAACATAACTTATTTATTTCTACAGAACAAGCTGAACATTCCCAATCTATCTCCATGACTTCCTTTGTCTCTGATCTATTGGCTTTTTTCTCCCCTGTCTCTCTCCGTGTGTCTGTTCTTTATTTACACCTCTCCCGTCCCTCTGCAGTGGCTCAGGGAGCGGTAACAGAAGTGTCACTTGTCATTATTGGCCTAATTCAGTAATCCGTCATCGTGCACTCACTGTATGCAGCGCATTATATGCCGGCACAGCAGGTGTACTACGCACTGAGGTGGAGATTCGATTTGACACGCACACACAGGCGAGAGGGCCAACGGGGGCCGGGACAGACGGGCGCTGAGTGTGTGTGTGTGTGTGTGTGTGTGAGAGAATGGGAGATGGAAACACGGATTGAAAAGATGGAAAGATTGAATTTTTTTGGTGTGCCTCGTTGAAATTCGGGAGTTTGTTGTGTCTTGATTATGTGTGAAATATTTGTCTCTACTTCAAAGTGTGTGTGCATCCATGTGCTGCGTATGTTTCATGACCCTAAGGTCCAAGCAACCCATTCAACATCCAGTAGGGTGTTTACGTTAGATACGAATATGATCTCCAGTACAAAAACAAGGCTGTTTTTAAGGTGGTTTCGAGTTGTTTTGATTCTCAACATTTGTGTTCTCTCGACTTTCCGTACCAATAATACATTTGTCATTGGAAAGGTGTTAACTTTAGGCATGCACACACACTTTATTCCTGCCTTTATTTGAAAGCTAGAGAGATGTCAGCGAAGAGATAGAAGCGATGACATGCAACAAAACGACATTGTGTTTATGTGGTCAGCATTTTAAACCCTTGAGCCACCTCGACGCCCCCGCATTTTATTATTAGATCATTGGGAGACACTAATAATAATGGACTAACAGGAAAGACACTGGAACAGTAATATTACACACCCTTAAGGGATGTAAGAGCAGGTTAACTGGCCAGGTGTTGGCCAAGGTTTCTCTCTGTACTCTCTATAGTCTACAACAACAACAACTTGAAGCCATACCAGTGTTTATCGAATTCACCCCACAGTGGTTCAAACACGATTCAAACACTACATCTCATAGCCTTGTTGGATGGTCCTCTTGCAGCATGTTGGCCCATCAAACCCAAAGTATGGGAAAAGGCGTGATTAAAAAGGAGGAAACCATTAAGAGCATTAAAAATAGCTTTGGTGTTGGTGAGGTTAGGTAAGATGTTGGCTTTGATGACAATGTGGAAGCTTTGGATACAAAACAATAGTATGTTACATCCCTGAAGCAGATGCTTGTTAAATCTTCTTCTCTTGGTCTTATATTGTATGGGTTTGTATATGAACACATATTGTGACAAGACAGGCCAGTCCATGCGTAATATAAGCTAATATTGCCCAATTGATTCGTATCGCGCTACCATATATATCTGGTTGACTGGATCACATTACTCAAACAAGATGCAGGCGCAGTACTTGCTGTGCACAATTGTTGGTACGATTTTACATCCAATCTACGCACTCTTATGACACTTTAGTCCGATAACGGGACCTGTAGCCAAGCAATCAATTCATTTCCCTCTTAATTCAACTATTTTGAGGTGTATTTAGGTCTATCATTCATACCTAATGTTTAGTTTGTATTGAGTCATTCCTGTCCCCCACAATTTGCAGACATTTTGTTGTGCAAATGCTTTCTGCCTGGCTGCTGTACGACACCAATTAATCATAGTGCTTCCCTGGAAATTCAGACAAAGCGGCTTGCAGTTATTGATGACACCTTTTCGCAGCAGAGTCACCGGCTGCACTGCACTCTCAAAGGTCAACACTTGGTGCGCTTGCTGTTCAACAAAGCTGCATTTTCCCCACATGTCACACGGTATTGATTGCATACATTGCGGTAGGGTGATCCCCAGTCAAAAACAAATGGTTCAATTGAAAACGATTAGAAGGCAGCATTTTTTTTTAAGGAATAGTGTCACTATCGCCTCCCTCGGGGTACTATGGTGCCAGCTGCATTGCATTCTGGGTAGGTAACTGATCCAGAGAGGGATGGGGTTTTAGGTTTGTGATGTTGGAGCTTCCCCTTCTCTCTTTATCAACGGCAATTTGTATGTGAGCGCTCACCTCTGGGTTCCCAGTGGGCACGGTGGATTTCATCAAGGTCTTAACCCCACAAGGCTACAAATCCTGTTACCACTGTTAGTGTTTTAAACTGTTTAAACTATCAAAAAGCTCCATGTTGAATCCCAGGCTGCGTCTGAGTCACGCCCAGACCACGCCGAACCGTACGGGTCTAACTGCATTTACTTTACTTTTTTCCTCTTCTGTTATTTTTGCTTCATATAACACCTGCCTTTTCCACCGGTTCATCAAACCGCAGCTCTGAGCCCAATCCGAGGGGATTCAGGGCTATGGGTTTGATTTCATCATTCCTTTTTTCATTAACAGCAATTTAGCAAAATATAAGACGCTTTTATGTGATTTGACTATCTTTGGATTCTTGTAATAGAAACCCTTTTGTTTCAGCAGAAGCTCCTGCATGTAGCTGTAAATCATTGCCATTGGATTTGTGTTGACTTCTAATATTCATGGTAATCAGCACCAACACTCCTATAGGCATTCAAGTCATTACATACTTGCAAGTAGCATAGTGAACCTTTTTAAGGGCTAAGTTTAAGATGATTACAGCCTGATTGTCCAAACATTGAAATATGGCTCATTGTTGAATACAAATTAGATTGAAATGTAGTCCAAGTGTTTTAAAGTTCAAGAGTGAGGGCCAATTATTGCAAGAAAAAAGACCATAAAAGGTCGGTTTACTCAAAATATAAGTCGTTGCTAATTGCCTACATAGTTCAAGATAATAGTTATTAACGCAATTGTTTCACTTTTTCAAAAGCCCTCTTCCAAAAAGCACATTTTCTTAAACCTTGCGATAACTTGTCTTCTCCTCATTTATCGTGTGATTTTGGAAATAAAAGTTTCATAATCTGAAAGCCAAGACTTTGTTTGTTTAAAATCAAACAAAACACCCGAACCCTGAAAAAATAGTTGTTTACGTAAATCCACATTTATTCTGAAATGAGCCGTTGCGACTTCCGACTGATTTCGATAGAGCGGGTCACATATAATATGAAAAACTGAGAGTCCACAGATTATATTGGTATACATTTCATCCCTGTGCGATCAAAACTCACCAATAGCGGGTAAACTTTACCCGTTGGCGGATATAGGTATACAGCGACCTCTGGCGGTTCTAGTGTTAACATGCACATTGTCGTCAGGGAAGTAGAGACGCATAGGCCTGATGGGTAAACTGAGTGTGTTGGTTTATATTAATGGGGTTTGCCTGAAATGTAAACAAAAACGACATGTAATAAGTTGGTTATTTTGGACTTTGGAAAATGTTGCGCAGATAAAAACGTTATCTGTGAGGCGTTACAGAAGTATTACCGCTCATCAACTGATAGCAGAACATGCGTAAAAGTTAACCGAAGCTATAGAAAACAACGCTATAGTTGCTGCTCGTCTCAATGTTTACTCACGATCAAAATAGTGGGAAATGCAGATGTTTCATCCTCTTACATTTGTGCAGTCTCATCCTTGTTGTAGTCCACTTTCCCCGCTGCTGAATCTCCCCCCTCACACTCAAGGACAAACAGAAAATGGGTGAGTCACACAATGACCTCATTTAGTTGGCATTCAGACATAACTGCATTACAAATAAATGTGAAGATGTTCTGCTTATAGAAACATTAGCTCTATAATTGATTCTCAAGCCGACTGCTAGAGACCTGAAATTGATTTTATTTATCGCGGTTGGATGCCTGATGATGATCACCGACTGGAGGTTTATTTTCCATTATATGATCAGAGGCAGTCAATACGCTCAATAACCCTCCACTCATCTTCTCCCTGCTTTAGTGCCATCAAGTGTTCTTCCTGAATAGATATTTAAATCCATTCATAATTATGATATTTGTGCAATAGCATCCAGAAATGACGGTAAACCAGCCTGGAATGATGTGGTACATAACAGACTGCAAAGGAGGGGAGAACATGAGTTTAAGGAGGGAAAGAAGTAGCAAAGTTGTACAAATATAATAGAGGAAAAGGAGGAGGGAAGTAAGGAAGGAAAGTGTTTGAATTATTATCCTGTATATGCCTGAGTGGACATGAGACAGAGAGCAGGGGGCGATATGGCGAGTTGTTGAAGAAGAGATGAGAGTTGAGCCTGAAGGAGGGGAGGAAAGAGAGGGGGAGATAAAGATGGAGAGGGGAGGGCTGATGATGAATGGATGGAGAACAGGGATGAGAGACGGAGCAGCATGAAAGAGTGTAGATACGGTGCGCGGTCCCGCTCCGAGGATGATGAAACGTTAATTAAAGTAAACGAGCTACCTGAGCTCCCCGGCTCACCCCCTGTCACACTCTGTCAGGAGACAGAGAGGGGAGAGAGGGGGGGAGGAGAGGAGGAGGGGGACATTTGACTGAACAGAGGAGAAGTTGGGTAATCCAGCTGTGGCTTTAGTTCAAGGTTGATTTCTGCCACAGTTTCAAGCAGGTGGACCGATGGTTATCACTGGGTTTTATTACGCCAGGTTATACACAATGTATTTCAGGTGAGACTCATTATCAAGGGGAAATGTACATTGTTATGTGAAGAATACAAAACACTATTAGATAAAGGGCATGCACATCATATTCAATTATAAATACAAGTTATTCTAATTTACATATTGCACAACAGTGGTATTGCAGTTTTTTTTTTTTTTTTTACATTATTGCACTTTGTGTAATTATCCAAACTGGCTCTGAGCATATTCCGCCACTTCTGATGGCAATGTGCCATTGAGCTCTGTTGCAGTGACGTTTACAACATATAGGAACTTAATATGCACATTTCACATTAATGTATCACCTATCAGTGATTAGAAAACACACGTTTGACAAAGAGCCTAATTTCCCAATCGCATTTTTCTGCACACATCTACGTCTCTGCCTTGTTTCCCGTTCGGTCCACGCTACATTTATCCGCCAAGATCACCTTTGTTTCTTTTTGTAATGCTCATATTCATTCAATTAATCTGGACTCTAATTTGTTTATATATTTATTTACTCGGTCTCGCTATCACTCTCTCCTTTTTTTTCATCTCTCTCCAACGATTATCCTGGCGTCTAATTAGAAATCGATGCGGCTGGGCCGGCGGGTATTTGCAATGTGTTTGTGGACGTTGAGAACAATTCCCCGGACAGAAAAGACTGAGAGAAGAAAGGAAAAAGAGAGGAAGAGGAAACGCTACACTGCACTGCACAATTCACACACACACACACACACACACACACACACACACACACACACACACACACACACACACACACACACACACACACACACACACACACACACACACACACACACACACACAACCGGCTATACTGCTCGCAGCTATTATTCTTGCTAAAAAGCAGTAGGCTAAGTAAAAACAGAGAGAGAAAGCAAGAATGGAAGGAAAGAGAAAAATGAAAAGAAAAATCATTTTTTTAACGACTGGCGCGATGGGATGTTTTGCAGAATTGTTGAGGAGTATTTCCTCGTCTTTTAGGAAAACAAACAACAACATCTCTGAGTGGAAAAGTCCTTCAGATGTGATGGCCTGCTGCATCTCACCCCGCTGTGCCAAAAGTCAAGCAGCCAATTCACCAGGAAGTTAAGAACATGCACTCAATATAAGTGCAAATTAATATGTTATAATAATTAATAGGCCTACGTTTTATTATTATAAATATGATGCGATAATAATGCATGCACGCTATTATAAGGAGCCTTTAGGCCTCCATGCATGCAACATCGCGCGAATCATTTGTCCACATTTCGCAATCTATTTGTCTATTTTTTTAAGTTTATTGTAGTAATATCAAGTAAAAACCACTTGAATTATTTTTTTTAGCAGTTTTTCCAAAGATAACTTTCCTGATGAAGTTTTGTTAGTGATTTCCAGATCTTTCCTTTACATGTTGCCACACGTGTGGGGACGTGTAAACATTAATGGGGACATAACTTGCCACACTTAGAGTGATCTATGGCACACATGTCCTTCCTCTTCCTCCTCTTCCTCTCCGGCGTCTTGTCTGATGCTCACACCGAGCCAGAGTCGCCTCCTCTCCGCCGCGTCCCGTGGAGACGAGTCGGTGTAGAAGCGACGGGTTAGCGCCATTACCGGAGCCGATCGAAGCTAACCGGATTAGCAGCTGCCAAATGAAAAAAGAAAATGTAGCAACCAAGTGAAAAAAAAAATGTAAGGAATGAGAGCCTTGCACTTTTATTAGTTCAGCTTTACACCACGGTGTGTTTACCGTCTGTGCTCTGCGCTTTATTGGCTCCAAACATAATCTGTTTTTCAGACGCTGTTTCTCTCTGTGTTCTCTGTTCATCATCGCAAACGAGATGCATCACTTTGTGTGTGTGTGTGTGTGTGTGTGTGTGTGTGTGTGTGCGCGCGCGTGCGTGTGCGTGTGTGACTTCATGGCTGCACCAGTCAGGAAGTGTCGTATCGGGAAATACAGTGTTGGAGTGTCACCCCCCTCTGCATGATGAGGAAAACTGAATAACTTGCCTTTTCTCCTTGTTGCTTCGCATTTCATCAACCCCTGTGATGCTTTACTTGTGCCAAAACCATCAGTCTGGGCTCCCTGTTTTGTGTGTGTGTGTGTGTGTGTGTGTGTGTGTGTGTGTGTGTGTGTGTGTGTGTGTGTGTGTGTGTGTGTGTGTGTGTGTGTGCGTGCGTGTGTGTGTGTTTGTGTGTGTGTGTGTGTGTGTGTGTGTGTGTGTGTGTGTGTGTGTGTGTGTGTGTGTGTGTGTGTGTGTGTGTGTGTGTGGTGTTGCACTTGTGTGTCTTTGTTGCTCTGTGCAGTATAGCAGTAAGTCATATTTGAGGCTCTATCCTTGCATTTTATGTCAGTCTGTCTTTCCATCTTGCACGCTCATTAAACGTCCCTCTGACACACACACACAGATATGTACACACACACACACACACACACACACACACACACACACACACACACACACACACACACACACACACACACACACACACACACACACACACACTCCATCTCTTTCTCTCAGTCTCTCTCCCTCTCCTCCTTCTTCTTCCTCCGCGCCTCACGCTCCCCTTGCCCGTGGCTATATGATCGTGAAAAATGTGTTTACAAAACTCGCTCTCTCGCAGATCAAACCGTACGGACGAATCAAAGACTTTGGAGAGAGGAGAGAGAGGCAGAGAAGAAGAGAGAGAGAGAGAGAGAGAGAGAGAGGCAGAAAGAGATAGAGAAGGGGAACGAGCAGAGGGTGTGTAGAGGCCTCATAATTTTAAAATTCTCTGTGTGTTATTCTCTTTTTTTTCTCCTTGTGTTTGTGTTTGTGTGTGTGTGTTGATGTCTGCCTGTATCTCCTTTGGTAATACAATATCTGTAAGGCCCCCAAAACAACTATCTGCGTCTCACAGTTAAACATGAGATAATGCAATATTGATGTCTCCTTGTCTTTGCTATAACGCAATACTGGGTCCATTCTGCCTGGACACACTAACATGGGCCGATAGTGCCCTCGCACTTAAAATAATTACTGTGATCCTGTAATACATTTTAGAGGGAAGCTACACAAATACCAAGTCCCCAAAGGAATATAGTCGGGTTAGTGAAACCAGAGGAGTTGAGAATACTCCCGGAGTAGCATCAGGTCACATTTCAAACAAGTATTCAGCAGGAGACGCACAACAAGTCTAGATAGGACGTCATTATTTATCATTTGTGCCGCTTTGGATATCTGAAAAAAGATAATTGAAGATGCTGCAGGTTGACCCAATTCAAATATTGCCGTCGTGAGTCCTTTGCGTCCTCAAACCAACGCGCAGTCAGAGATTGTACTCTTACGGTTAATCAGATTTTCGTGCATATGATTAATTTTCTACCTCGTGAATTCATTTGAAATATTTCCTAATGCATCAAATTGACCCCCAGTATTGATCAAAGTTGATGGACTGTGTAAAAATCAGGAATTCGAACAGAAACAACCGCAGGACGTTGTCATTCTCACGTCTTAGTATTTTAGAAATATCTTTTAGAAATGATTACAAAACTAACTTGAGTATTTCTGAAAGCAGAAACACGTAGAAGTGGACAAAAGTTGGGTGAGGTTTCATATTGATGAGTTAAAACAAATTGGAAAAGTTTTGATACCATTTGCTGAAGTTTTAGGATAAGTCTTGCGCTGACATGGTCGGCAACTTTTGTCAATTAAAGAAAATACATTTCCATTCATTTAGAAATATTTAAAAAACTTAAGGTCAGGCTATTTTGGAATTTTCAGAAAGGACTTTCTTTGGGATTATCCTGATTAACTCCTGTTGTGTGTATGACAGACATGTGATGTTTTTGTGAGAGGAGAGAGGGTCCACGATAATGAGACAAGGACACGATAAAGTCGTAAAAAAGACAAACAGTGGGACACAGGAGGGGAGGAAGAGTAGTGTCAGTTTTAAGCTGAGGAAGGGGGTAAAGGGTGAGGAGAGGGAGGGAGGGAGGGAGGGGGCAGACAGACAGGCTGGGGGAGCGATTATAGCGGGGTTTATGTATGAGCTATTGATTGAGTCGGTGGTGACTTCTTGAGTGGTTAATTCGGGAAGTGAGAGCGATAGAGAGAGTAACTCACTGACCAGAGGGAGGGGGGGGTGAGGGGGAGATAGAGAGAGCATGATGAGGATGAGTAGAGAGAAAGAGGAGAGCATTTCCTCGGGTAAAAGAGTGGAAAACAACACACTGTTTGTAACGGATTATGTTGTGGTTCTTAGTGACTAATAAGGTTGCTTTTAACCCTTGAGGCTTTGTGGAAATTCGCTTTTTCACTTGTTGTGTTGGTCCCGCAGAACCCATTGCTGTATGTGTTCAACAAATAATACACCTTTCCCCCTTATTCAAGTAAAGATGGATTATACCACTTCTGATTGCCACAATTACACGTAAAGATGACTAAATACAGAAATGACAATTAAGCATGTACATCTTCTGTTCCTTTATTTGTCCCACAGGGAGAGTTACATACAACGAAGAGACGGTACAAATAAAGACAAAAGTAAAATAGTATAAAGAAAGTTGCAAGCAGACATTAATACAAACAATCTAATAAGAATCCAAAGTAGGAAATATAAGTCATATTATTAAAGTGTAGTGGGTTTGCTATGGGCTATGCGTGAACCGAAATGTATTGTTTTTGTTTGGACAAGTAGTTCAGAAACAGAAAAATGCTAAACACGTCATAGTTACTTATGTTTGGGTTCAATTAACCCAGAGAGGTCAAACCCTTGACCTTGGTCATTGATGGACCTCTTATGAATAAAGCTCCTTTACTGACAATCACATGGTGCACATGAAAATCCATTTATGTTTACATGTGTTTTACAGCTAACACCAATTCCAAATTACATTAGCAAGCTCTTTTAATTAAATTAGGTCTATAAGGTATTGAGGTAATATGACTTTATAGGTACATTGGTCTGTTTTAAGAGGCCCAGCTTCTCCATGTGAATAGAAGATTACACTTCAAAAACATTGTTATGAAGTTCATACAGTGTGTCAATGTCAATTTCAGTGAGCAGAAAAAGTCTTTACCGCTTTTATTAATACATTTTTCCAAAGAAATGTTTTCGTTGACATTTACGGTTTCCCTGTAGAAGTATCTAAGCAGCTGCTTTTAAAATCCTAAACGATTTGTCTCCATATAAGGCCACTTCTGTTGCCTTTTACAAACTGCTCTTCTCTCTCTCTCTCCCCCCATCTTACCCATAAACAGGCACACACACACACACACACACACACACACACACACACACACACACACACACACACACACACACACACACACACACACACACACACACACACACACACACACACACACACACACACACACACACACACACTTCTTTGGTCTCTATAGGCGTGAAGTTGAGCCCTATAGTACCCTCATCTGTTCACTGGAAACAACAGATGGTTTCCTTGTTCTCACTGCATCACCTTGTCAGAGGAAGTCAAAATCAAAAGCAACAACTAGGAAGCAAGGTGACGTGTGCAGCACCTGCGTCTGTGTGTGTGTGTGTGTGTGTGTGTGTGTGTGTGTGTGTGTGTGTGTGTGTGTGTGTGTGTGTGTGTGTGTGTGTGTGTGTGTGTGTGTGTGTGTGTGTGTGTGTGTGTGTGTGTGTGTGTGTGTGTGTGTGTGTGTGTGTGTGTGTGTGTGTGTGTGTGTGTGTGTGTGTGTGGCTCTGGTGTGAGGACGCGTGTGAACTGAAGGATCTCTATTACAGCCTATAGATAGATTGGTTATTATTCTAAATGTGTCCAGTGCATATTGGTCGCAGCTTCGTTAGTAATGCATCTCTCACAGTTTGTTTGCTGATAGGATATCCTGCAGTCCAATTCCCTACAAGCTGCGTAGGCTACGTGGGTTTTGCGTAAATACGTGTGTGTTGCATGTGTGTGAGTGAAGGTCAGCTCGCCGGCGCAGTTTCTTTTCCTATTTCTCTTCCCTCTCGCGCAGGTTTTGATCTCTCAGCCGCGAGATCAAAGGCGCTCTCTGGCTATTAGTCAGCGCGAGCCATTGATCCCTCATCGATCCACGCGAGACACAGCCGCCCCGTGAACACCGCGCGAGGCTCCCCAAAGCTCCTCCCGTGCGAGAAGGAGAACGTAAGAGATGGAGTAGAGTAACGTGTGTGTGTGTTCGTGCGTGTGTGTGTGTGTGTTTTCTAGAGCCAAACTCGAGCTTTTTCTTTGCCGCGGGACATGAAACAATGAGGCTCGAGCCGGTTTTAATAAAGCGCGCTTTCCCTCCTTTCAACTCTGGCGCGAGGCGGACGAGCCGGCAGCGGAGAGCGATCGATAATTAATGACGATGAATAATTTAACCCTATCGATTGATACTTTTTCTTCATCCTTTTCCCCCTTCTTTCCTTATTTCCTATATTTTTTTAAGGCCGGCACACTAATACCGTTTCACGAGCTCACATCCTCATCTCCACTCACCTCCTCTTAAACTTGTTGGAGTTCTCCACCTTTCGTGAAACCCTTAAAAAAATCCTTATTTTTGAGAAGATAGTTTCCCATTTAAGACACGTGCAGTCTAAACTTTACCCAAGACTCACCAGAGCAGAGGTGAATATCTTCAGTATAGCGACAAATGGACAGACCTAATGGGTTAATCTGAAAGTATTAAAAGACAGACTAATACTTTGGATTTTTTGTCAAGAAGAGAACTATACAATAACCCCGTTCTAAAGGCGTTGAAGCGGAGGTCTGTTATTAGACCAACTTTGTTTATTGATTACAAAAATTGCAATGTTGGACATTTCTCTGTTGTCATAGCTGGGCTAATGTTTGTCCTTTAAACCTCACATTGGTCACACAGTCGCTATACCTGCTGGTACATGTATTTTCAAGCTGTATTTCTCTAAATATTGTTCTATGTTGGTGGTTCTGCTGTCTGAGAGGCTCTCTCTGTGGAAAGGGCTCAGTATCTCTGCCCCTGCAGTGTGGAGTAATGGCTGCTCTGTGGGAGAATGGTCACAGAGCCTCAGTTTTCCTGTATCTATACATCATGGTTAAATATCTGACAGTACTGCACTGCTGTCTGTCCCTATTACAGTGTAGCACTGAATTCTCACTCTTTCATATGACAGTATGATATACTGCAGGGCTCAAGGTACAAAGGAAGAAAAGTGGAAATTCAGCTACAATGAAAGTCCCCATGTTGCCAGTATGTGTTAGTGGAAGCACATCTCCGACTCTTAACACTGATAACATCGTTTTTTTTCAAGCAATCACTGTTTAATTTAATTAAATGATGTGTCTATAAATATAACACTTTCAATGGATGACTTAAGAATAACTTATTCCTTTAGTCAAAAGATGTTAAAACAGACAAGTAATGTAAAATGAAATATAAAATATTAAACCCAAAAGAACATTCTCACTCTTTAATCAAGTGTCCCAATTCCATAGTTAGTTTAATATCCAACAAAAGGCTTAAAGATTTGTAAAATATCCAAAAGAGAAGGGAAAGTCCGGTTTCGTTTTTATTTTTGAAAATGGTTTACTAGTGAACTAGGAGGGCAAATAATGTAGTTTTGGGTTAACTTAGAGTAAGATAATGTATTAAAAGTCTAAACATTTTCATTCAGACATATCTTATATCTCATTCTCTTATATCATGGGAGAACCATTCTCATTCAGTTGTGCAAAACAAAATAGCTACAAATTATCTGCTGGATTTTGCCTCGATCGGTATTGGCCAGCGTATTACTTTCTGTATAACATTGTGAGGTCGGTAAATATTTGTTTAAACGGCAAAATAGAAGAAAAAAAAACATCAACATTTTACATTTTTGAAAATAGATGAAGCTAAACCAGAAGACGATTAGGCCACTGATCAAATCTGTGTTGACTTTCCTCTTTAACATTTGGATGGACAGGTTCTTTTTCCGTCTTCCTCCTGACCAACCCTCCCCCTCCCTCTCTCTCTCTCCCCTCCTCGTTTCTCCTCTCTCCTTCTTTCCATCTCCTCTAACAAACCCATAGCAGAGTCCCTCTGTTCTTCCACCCTGAGGCTGACCAGTGTGTCAGAGCTAACCAGGGAGAGGAACAGAGAGAGAGAGGGAGAGACAGAGATAGCAGAAGAGAGGCAAGTGAAGAGAAAGGGAGAGAGAAAGTGGGTTCAGTTGGGCCTTTTTCAGGGGCAACCGGGAAAAAAGGGAAGATGAGACAGATGTTCAGAGCCCGTTTCATCTTGAGGAAAAAGAAAGCGGGAGAGGCCAGACTCTTCGTGCCTCTCATGTTTTCCTATCTTTTTATATCGTGACCCATCACTCTTTCCTTCTTTAGACAGCACTGGAGATATAGTGTTGCCTGAATGTCAGTGTGCCCCCCCTTTCCTCCCTCTACCCCAGTCACTCTGCAGAATTTCAAAAACATAGTTGGTACTTCACTGTTTCCTCTTCCCTCCCGTCAGTGGCCTACTAACCTCCGCAGCAACGCTTCTGCTGACGGGCTGGTGCTATAGATTACCCGCCTGGCTGCAAACTTGCATCAGTGTGTATCCGTCAGTCCTGCTCGGGAAGAAGATGTTCCAAATATGTTTCTCTTCAAACCTGAAACAACTCGTGGACTCTAATGAAACACACTCAGATGTTCTTGGACAGTAATAAGGGGCACATCACAGAACACCAGTTTTAACTCAAAGTAATGACCCTAGTTGTGACGACTTTCCACGTGGTTATAGAAGACCTTACTGAGCACCAGCCAGACCCCCACCTCCATAACCTTGTGCACCAGGCGAACCTGTGTACCCACTTTCAATGGATGACAAAGTGATGACTTATATATTATACTTCCAATTATGAGCATATCTAATAAGGCTTTCATCGTGTTTTATTGTGTATTTGAATCAGCATAAAGGACATTATACAGTATGACTCTTAAACTCATAATTGTGTGCAATAAAACTAAAGAAGTGCAAAAGATAAGAGAAATCAGACAAGATAATAACAGGGACAATGAGTGCAAACCACATACGTTATCAAATCAAGATTGAATCAGCTATTAACAATATATTCATATTTAGAAAGGATCAAATGACTAGAAAATGACCACTTGATTATGCAGTTGTCCTCAGCCAAACTAAGTGTGTTTCAAAAATAAATACAAATAGTGTAAGGGACACACTTACATTGTTCAGGAGTTGGTTTAGAGCAGGGGTTCTCAAAGTTTTGATGAGTTAGGGCCAATTTAGGTACCCAATATTGGATTGAGGGCCGCCCAAGAAAAAACGGAACACAAAATAATTCCAAAACAAATCCTTTCTTTATTGTACTAACCAATTACCGCAAATCGCGAGATGCCTAGTTGCCATGCAACCAGTAGTCTAGCAAACTTTCCACAAGCTGTCATTCATAATTTAGGAATGACAACCCAGGGGGCGCAGTTTTACCATTCTTAAATTCCATTCTAATTCTTACTAGATACAACCATGGAGGATTAAAATATAACGCATGCATTTCAGCGTGTCACATTAACTATCGCGGGCCGCCAGAAACATTTCCGAGGGCCGCCATTGGCCCGCGGGCCGCACTTTGAGAACCCCTGGTTTAGAGGAAACAGAACCAAAGGAAGTGAATACATTGACTATGTGGCCAAAAAGCACAACCTGAAGAATGCTGTTATTCCAGTGTGGAAGAAGTAAAGTCACAATATCAACCTTAGTGTGATAATATGTTGAGGTTGTGTTTACAGCTTATTTCCCACAAATCCAGATATAATCCTCTTTAATGGTTGTTTAAAAGGTTGAGTCTTTTTGTGCTAATTGGAAGTTGAGCATCGCACTTAATACCCTTTTTTTGTCTTTCTGAATGTTACCAAATCCTTGTTACTTCTTTAATAATGGCTACTCGTATTCCAAGGCGAATATCAGGATCTTTCTGTTTGACTTCCTCTAATACCCTTTGAGCCTCGACCAGCCTTGACCGTGAGTCCTTGCGTCTTCGTGATGTCCTAAAGACAGAAACACTGTCCCTAAAAACAGCCGATTCTTTCCACTGCCTGAATGATCAAAAGCCTCTGACTCACAACACACCAGAGGGTTAGCGAAAACCAGACTCACAACATGTGGAGGAGCAACACTGAGCTTTCCTTTGAGCGTCGACGGTGCTTTTGTCAACATGTGACTGTACAATAACTCCATGCCCCTTTTGTGTGTTTTCACTATTGTCACCGGTAACTGTGTGATCCATCATCCAGACCGAGTTCTTATCCGTGGCCTTTTGTGCGAGAGGAGTCCTTTTGTTTGTGTCCACTGTCGCTCTGTGGAGCAATTTTTTTTGTCTCAATCAGTACCATCTTTTCCTAAACAAAGTGCATTCTCTCTCTCAGCTCACTGAGATGTGTGTCTATATCGATTCAGTCAATATCTATGGGCTCCATGTCTTATTCTGTGTGCTGTTTCTCACTGTGTGTGTGTGTGTGTGTGTGTGTGCGCGCTACCTGAGCTACCTGTGTATTTGTGGCATATCTGGTGTGTGTTTACCGTGCAATCCATTACAATCTGTGAGCAGCGTCTGTATCTGACAGTCAGTGCATGCATGTGTGTGTAAGAGTGTGTGCGCACCAGGAACAGTATTCCCTGGGCTGCTAGTTATAATGTTTCTGGGGGTGATGGGGGGAACTTGAAAGCCCCGCGCTGCCCAAATCAAAACTAACAAGGAAATGATGGGGGCTCCTTTATCTCCTCTCTGGCCTGGGGGGCCCGAGGGGGGGGCGAGAACGAGAGACTGGGGAGGGAGGAGAGGAGGTAGGAGGAGGAGGGGGGGGGGGGGTGCTCTGCCTGGCTTCCTCTTTGATTTGTAAAAAATGCATTACCTCCGAAATCAAACGGAAAATTACTGCGCCGAAGCAAAACACACAGAGATGGAGAGATGGGTGGGGCGGGGGAGCAGATGGAGGATAGGTGTGTGCGAATAGAGAGGAGGTGGGAAAGAGGAAGGGAGGATTCACCTGTGTAGTTCCGCTGTCGGAGAGGGAAAATGGATATAGATGTAGGCGGTGTGTAGGTGGTGCGAGAGGGGCCGCAGAGACCCTGTCAGAGGAGCTCACGTATACACGATCCTCGGAGGAGACCAGTTTATACATGCTGTGTGCCGCCAGAATATGGCAAATGAAACATATGATGCAGTATTGATGACCTGCAGCCCACAGGGAAAATGAAACTTATAGATTACTACCTCGAACACAAAGAATATCTTATCTTTTAAAGACCCGTAGCACTCTCCACTGGGGTCGGCGTACGGCGTGTATCGAGTTTTAATAGAAGGACATACGTTGTGAAAGAGAGACGTTTGTAATGGTGTGAAGGCCAACGTGTGTTTGGGTATCCTGCCGGTACGCCGAATACAAAATGATCTAACAGGTTAGTGCAGTTTGGTGGAAATATTCCCGGAGCTTTTTGTGAAGACGTTGTTATCTGAACCCCTGGTGATAACTTTGACTCATTATGGGAAAACGAGCGCAGGCAGAAAACACAAGGCTGATGGAAGAAGAAGAAGAAGAAGACGAAGAAATAATAATAAGAAGTGATAACGTGAATGATGTGGGGGGGGGAAATAATATGTGAGTGAGATGAGGGTGAATGCCAACCGTATATTTGAAGACAGAAGCTTGAAAACAAGAAAGATGAGGAGAGGTGCCACAATCCAAAGGCTAGAAGCAGGGTGAGAGCGAGCGGGAGAAAGATGGAAGGAGAGAGTCGGTCAGAGAGAGAAAGAGAGAGAGAGAGAAGTGCCTGGAGTTAGCAATAATAATTTATACAAACACACCTTAATAATTCACGTTCCATTTCGATGCTGGAGGGAAAATCCAAAATTCACAGAGCATAATTAAATAGAGGCAGAGAGTGGAGGCAGAGATGGAGAGGCCAGCATTACAGATATGAGTGTAGCAGCAGGGCATCTCTTCCATCTGAGCTTTGTAAAACAACCCTGATCAAACTGTGATATCCAAACTCCATCCCGTGTCTCCGCGGAAACAATGAACCCTCCTCACGTCCTCCTGTCAGCAGACGTCTTTATGCATGTGTTTCCGTGACAATGTCGTCATTAGCTGGCATTCGATGCACACCGTATTGTTTGGGATGGGTTTGGATCACAGCTCGCATATGAGAAGAACTGTGAGGCACTGTGACGGATTTAAGATGAACAGTTTGTGTCAAAGCTTTGATGCAACACCTGTGGTGCTCCCATAGGTGTGAAGAAATAGAAACTAAAATGTATTAAACTATTACATTAACGTTACAAATATGTTTTTTGTTTATTTTTTAAATAATGCACTCGCGCTTATAGTAGTTGGGTTCATTTGAAGCGACTGCACCTGCATGTTGTTTTATCTTCATGGTTCATTGCACTTGTTGTAAGTCACTTTGGAAAAAAGCTTCAGTTAGATGTACACTGAACAAAAATATAAACGCAGCACTTTTGTTTTTACTCCCATTTTTCATGAGATGAACTCAAAGATCTAAAACATTTTCTATACTGTATACACAAAATAACAATTTCTCTCAAATATTGTTCACAAATCTGAAAAAAAAGTGGCCTGTGTTTGTCGTCCATTACATACGCCTGCCCATACCATAACCCCACCACCACCATGGGCCACTCGATTCACAACATTACCCTAACCCTAACCCTAACCCTACCCCTCACACCAGATACTGACTGGTTTTCGGACCCCCCCAGACCCCCCCAATAAAGCAAAACTGCACGTTTCAGAGTGGCCTTTTATTGTGGCCAGCCTAAGGCACACCTGTGCAATAATCATGCTGTCTAATCAGCATCTTGATATGCCACACCTGTGAGGTGGGATGGATTATCTCGGCAAAGGAGAAGTGCTCACTATCACAGATCTTTTCAGATTTGTGAACAATATTTGAGAGAAATGGTTATTTTGTGTAGATAGAAAATGTTTTAGATCTTTGAGTTCATCTCATGAAAAATGGGAGCAAAAACAAAAGTGTTGCGTTTATATTTTTGTTCAGTGTAATATAAGAATAGATTCATTTTTTGTTCACCCTTATCTCAGGCAGCTGTTTATTTTTTGCATATTTTGTTCATTTATTATATCAAACTACAGTATATTGGTTGATGTGGTCACTTAATATAACCTGGACTCGTCTGAAGATGTATTTATCAGAAACTACTATTTCATTACCTGTGCTGAAATGAACTGAGACTGTTAAAATATGTAAAGTATTTGTCCATGTTCTGCTACTTTATACACTTTGTTGCTGATCTTTTAGGAGCTTAAAACTAATGCAAGAACCATAAATAAATGTCACCACGACGATGATAATATTATTTGTATAGCTGTTGATTCAACTCAACTGCTGTCGTCGTGGTGTGTGTTACCGAGAAGTGTTTCTCATGCCCATTACAAACAAAGTGTGGTAGTGCACCTAAACATAACACATGAAGATCTTCCACCTAATGTAACGTTTTTTTAATTGTAACAACCCCACCAAGGAATAGCCATATTATATATTAAAAGCTCTTATTTTAATGTTTAATATGGCCTCACTTTACCTTGGTTTTCAAATGTAATTCTTGTTCATACAGTAAATGCACTATAGGGATGTCCACCATGTTGCATCAGACGCAGCCTCAGGTGGCCATACAAGACCACATCCATCAAACACCTGATCGCTACCAAACACATATGAAACATAACCTTGCCATATTTCACATCGATTCAAGGTATGTTTTTGAACTGATATTGCGCCCGTAGACCATTATGCAATACCTCCATGTTCAACAAAGTTTACATTCTGCAACTTTTTAACTCTGAAATAAATCTGCTGGGGTTTTCAGGATGCACCAATTCAGATGTAGAAGACAAGTTATCATTTACTAACTTGTTGTCTTGTTGTCTTGTTGTCTTGTTGTCTCTGTGTTGCAGGTGTTGTGGAGGTATGGACTGTAACTGCGTCAGTGACCTGCTGATCCCCCCGGTGCCCGCTCTTTGGACGCCAGGTCAGTCCCACCATCAAGCTCGTGCAAGGGGTACAATTCTTTCATTCACTCAGTTTACCTAAGAAGTGTTTTTTTTGTTCAACAAATCTACTCACGCATCTGCATACACACCTTCAGACATACCTCTGAATTTAGACCCAGGTCCGGTGTTTCATCTGGGGCTAACCAAACAAAAAGCCAATCCAGTTATGATGGAACATAATCATGAAAACATGTTGAAATTGATGTCAAACTTTCAGCCATTTAAAAAAAAAAAAAGATACCCACACCCACTGGTAAACAAATTCACTCGTAATTGGTTGTGTATCTAATGTTTTTACGAGGCTAGTTATTGCCAGATTCACTTTGGGATCGGTCAAAAAGCTGCTTAAGTCTGTCTATGATGTGCATACATTCGGGCCGGGCAGCATCAATCAGACCTCTCCCGGCGAGCTGTCATCGTCCCGCTGACCAATCTGTTGAGGCTAGAGGGCATTAGCGCAGACTAACACTGCTCAAGGCACGTGCTGTGATATTAAACACATCATCCCTCACCTCCATCACTCATCAGTCATTCAGACAGCGATCCCCCGCGGCAACAGCGGGACAAATGACAGGCCCTAACCTCATCCTCCCCTCTTTCCTGCTCCCTCCGTCCAGGGATCGCCTTTCCGGACTGGGCTTACAAGCCGGAGTCGAGCCCCGGGTCCCGACAGATCCAGCTGTGGCACTTCATCCTGGAGCTGCTGCAGAAGGAGGAGTACAATGGGATCATCGCCTGGCAGGGGGAATACGGAGAGTTCGTCATTAAGGATCCCGATGAAGTGGCCCGGCTGTGGGGGGCCAGGAAGTGTAAACCCCACATGAACTATGACAAGCTGAGCAGGGCTCTGAGGTAGATTCAAGATGCAAGGCTTTTATTGTCATGTGTGCATAGCTACCGTGTAGTTATGTCAATGAGAATCTGACTTCACAGGCTCCTCCAACAGTGCAACACAATAAAGCAGATAATAGTGCAAGTAAATACAATAAAATAGAATATAATAGAAATAGTGCAGAATATTTTATATACAAGTAATTGGAATATTGATATGAGTTGCAAACAGATTAATGTTATGGATGTCCTTTCAAAAGTGCAGGTGTTGAACAGTCTTATGGCCTGCGGGATGAAACTGTCCCTTCGTCTGGTGGTTTTAGACCTGATGCGGAGGTACGTGTTTGTTGACTGTCGAGCACTTTTTGGAATCGGATAAATCAAGATGTTTATCACACGGCGGTTTACATAAATTGTTTACTCTTGTTTGGCTGAATCCTCACTTAACGTCTCGCTCTTTCATGTCGGTTTAATGGAAAGATAAAGGTGGGACGTCTCCTGGGGAACGTCAATACCCTCACTTTCTCCTTATCTGTGGACATCCTAATGGAAAGTTCACCATTGAGCTGCCAAATAAAAAATTCAATAGGGATTTCAAAATTAAGCCGCAGTCTGAAATTGCTCGGACTTCTTCTGCGGGAATGAGGAACGTGGGGGAACTGCTCGGCTACAAACTTGGCGAATATGATTAAAATAATACCTTCAGCAGTTTACACCCCCAACCACACACACAGTATTCTTATGCAAATACACACACTGCCCCAACTTATTCCCCCCCCCCCCCCCCCCCCCTCTGCTTTGCTTTGGCCTCTCGTTAATGGGGGCTGTCGTCAGAGTCTAATTGTTATGAATTGGCTGGGGCCACAATTAGCCTTCTTAATTAGCCTCACTTAATTGCTCAATTAAGGGCCACGGCACAATTGCCACGCAAAGCAAAACACGTACACTTCATTGCACTGTGGAGACGCTGGTACTCGTTTAAATCGTGCGTCTGCATAATGAGCCGTAGTGTTTAACGCTGAGGTTGCCCTAGTGCATTCTGTATTCGGTGGTCACTTCAAAACTAAGAAACTCTAAAGAAATGGCGTCCGAGGCATCTTCTACCTCGCGATAGGACGGAGTCTCGGCAGGGCTTTCAATTTGCGACGCCCCCCCCCCCCCCTCCTCCTCCTCCCCCCTCTCAGCTCCGTCACCTGAGCCAGATGGCGCCATGTTTTGCCTTTACTGTTGATCAAGCCTGCTTCCTGGCAGACTGTACGTGTTGACACCTCTGTGGGTGGCACAGGAAACGGCATGACGACGGCGCTACATGCCCAGCGGGAGACACCTGAGGTCGTTACCGTGGAGACTCCTCTTGTTGTCTTAGTAAACGTGCTTTGCCGTTAAAAAAAGACAGTTGCAGCCTCTCCGTTACATTTATATTTGCTCTATTTACGAATCACTTGGGTTGGATTTCATGTCTCAGAGTCCCATTAGCTTGTGACGATTCGAATGAAAGCACATCCATGCAAACATTCAGAACTTTCACCTTAACTGACCCATTTTGTATTTTCTGAATTAAATCATATTTTTTACGAAGTCAAACACCATTTTGTATTTTATATTTGTTATCATTTATTTTAATGTCATTATTATATCACATTATTTTCTTTCTATGAATACGATCCTGCACGATGAAGCGGTGTTTTGCTGTCTGTAGGTTAAGGGCCTCTGAGGCTCAAATGCATTTTGATTTCTAACAGCTGAATAACATTTCCCTTTTGAACAACCTTATCTGAATCAAGGCAGACATGAATTGATTTGAGTAAGGAGGAGATGAATAAGAAACGGTGGGAAATCAGCATAGCTCTTGTCCTACAGCGCTGAACTTGTTTACTTATTCGTGTCTGTTAGCGATGAGACATAAAACCTTGATGCGAGCGTTATATTAATCCTTCCCTCCTCTTTTCCTTTTCCTCTTCCTTTTCCCTTTATTCTTTATCCCCCCCACTCTATCATCCCTATTTCAATATCCCCTCCCCCTCCTCCTCCTCCTCCTCCTCCTCCTCCTCCTCCTCCTCCTCCTCCTCCTCCTCCTCCTCCTCCTCCTCCTCCTCCTCCTCCTCCTCCTCCTCCTCCTCCTCCTCCTCCTTTGCAGGTATTACTACAACAAGCGCATTTTGCACAAAACCAAAGGGAAGCGCTTCACCTACAAATTCAACTTCAGTAAGGTCGTGTTGGTCAACTACCCCATCCTGGACATGGCCAACTCTCCCTTCTTTCTGGCTCAGAACCACTTCAACGGGAGCACCAGCACTCCAGACTGCAGCCCAGAGGTAAAGAGGAAGAGATGGCGGGACGGGGGGACGGGGGGGGGTAGGTAGAGGGGCTTCTTATTGTTAGATACATGTGCATATAATGATAATCAAAAAGAAAAATGAACAAAAGTGACACCTATCTAATCCAATCCATTTTATTTCTATAGCACATTTAAAAACATCAGAGTTGAACTAAGTGCCGTACATCAACAACTATATAAAAAAAAAACATAGCATGGATACATGAGAAACAGACAGGACATGAAACAAATGTAAAACTGTAAAATGAAACCAGACCAGAAGCCACAGGCTCTCCTCCATGACGTACAAACAATTCAAAACACTAGGAAGATAAAACCCCACATTTAAAAGCACAAACAAAAACATCTAAATGATGACCAAGTCTTTGATTCCCTGTGTATCATTATGGGTACATTACGTACTTTATGAGTCTGAACATTGGATTGTCCTTTTTGACACAGCAGAGTTAAAAATACAATAACATACAAATATAATAAAATCACAAAATAAAAACAACAAAACGGTGAATATACAGATACATATCCACAACTTATCAATAAGACACAATATACAGAACAAGTGAGAGGCGAACAAATGTTAACATAGGATACTATTAACATTATAAAGGTAGGGAGGTGTGTGGGGCAGTGGATAGAGCCTTGGTGTTGGGGACAGGTTCAAACCCCACTGCAGTCAGCATGTCGTTCACTTCACCCCAAAGTGCTCGTGTGGAGATTGCCCACAGTACTGAATGTCGCTTTGGATAAAAGCGTCTATCAAATGACATGTAATAAAAGTATTTTAATTCACAATGTGTGCACACAATGGCGTGAAGCAGGTAAAACACGGGCAGTAAAATAAGTGAAATCATGAACTAAAAAGCAGGAATAGCGAGATCTGCTCCTAATTTGTTATTAATAGTGATTGAATTCAAGTACCTGAAATCCATTGCACTCTAGTGGTTTGCCTTTTGTGTTTCTAGGCCCCTGCTGGGTGTTCGATCTTTACAAGAGAATGGGTGGTGATCATCATGTCTGCCTTTTCCCCCCGTCTCTAATTGCGATACAATTCTTAACACGTGCTCAGAGAGACTTCCCACGTAGATAAATGCTATTATAAAATGGAAAGAAAGAAAAATCCGAATTTAGTTAAAGAATACTTGACTTGCACGTCTTTTTTAGAAGTTATATTTAGAAGCAAACACGGAAATCAATAGAAATGCGTTCAAATAGCTGTACACCTTGTACACAGGTCTTTTTTAACTTAGATGTGAGTGCACTTAATTACATTTTAAACAGTAAATGTCCTACAAAGTGCACGTAACTTGAAAGTACAGTAGGAGAGCACCATCCATCATTTGTCGTGCCATCCTTAAGACGGGATAAGGAGACTGAAGGAGACAGAGGAGGAGGACGGTTTAAACTTGTCCTTAAAACAAAAGAAGACGTTATCCCCTCCTGCTCTCATCCCGTCTCCTATGGCGCATCCATCTGTCATCGATTGGAAATGAAAGGAATAGAAAGCAAAGGGGTCGCGTCAGATCAGATCAATGGCGGGTCATTAATGCGGTTTGTTAAGCAACGCAGATCTCCAGCTTGGGAGTACAGTCTCGCCTTTCAAACTATGGGCTGCGGGGTGACAGATACTATTGATCCAAAAGTCCTGCTGGGGGGGAGACAAAAATCCCCCCTTTGTCCCCTTGATTCGTGAGATTCAACTGTGCCATTTATTTTACCTTGCCTCCTTCTCCTTTACATATTTAACACACACACACAGCTGCCCTACATCCTGGATGGGTGCCACTCGATCTGTTTGTACCCTTCACACAGGACGAAGACCCACAATCCCTCTCTCTCTCCTCCTCATGCATCCTTTGTGCACACCATCCTAACCGCTGTTCTACATTTGACTCTGTACTCTTCCTTTTGACACTCTGAGCCTCTGCGTCCTCCTACCTCCCTTTTTTTGTTAGTCCCCTGACACCCCCGTTTTTATCGTGTCCTCTGTCACTGTTTGCATCGCACTCTGCGGGGGTGCGGCTGTCAACATGTGACTTTCCACCGTGGAAACACGACAGCGCCACGAGGGCAGATTGGAAGCAGAACGTGGGATTTATTTGGGAAACAGAATCAGAAATCCTTTATTATTGACATATTGTTGTTATTCGGTAAAGTGCAGATAAAAGGCAAACGTAAAATAGTACACTTACATGTCAATTTAAGAGGCAAGTAAATCAAATCCATGTATACACATCCATGCTTACAAATAAGTAGCAACATTCAAAAGTGAAAAAGCATTGAAGAAGCCAATAATGATATTATTAAGTTGTAGAAATAAAGAGGACATTGCACATAAGCAGTCGTATTGCAACGTTTCTATATTAAAAGGCAGTGTTGGAAGAAGTACTCAGAAGTACAAGCAGTAATACTAAAGTGTAAAAACAGTTGGCATCCATGAAGTACCAAATGTGTAGTATGGCTAATTTCAGAGTCATACATATTAAACAATTGCATTTTATGTATTGGCGCATGAAAGTATTCATCACTTTAATGTTGCATCTGGTATAGGTGGGGTTTCTTTTTAATTACTGACTTTAATAATTCACCATCATCCATCCACAATCAGTTGAATGACATGTTTTATTTATAACATAAATCTGCAAATTAGCTATATTACTGACGCTGGAAAATAAATTGAAAGTACAACATGTGCACACCACATGTAGTAGCATCTTTTGAGATGTTAAAATTCTAGTATTGTTTATTTCTCCTCTTTAATTTCTACTTCGTATGTGCAATGCTTTGTGTTGTTGTTTTGTATGCTGCTGCAACACAAACAGCACCTTTTATCTTATCACAACGTGGAAATCAGTTAAATGACCAGTACCTTTGTATTTAGGTTCAGTACTTGAGTGGATGTACTTTGTTGCATTCTACCACCGCTTAAGGAAGTAAAGGAAACTCGTGTTTATATTCTTCCACTGTCTTTCCCCCCTCTCCTCTCCTTTGCTTCTCAGGCCATACAGTCCCTGTTTCCTCGTCTGCCAGACTCGGGCAGGGGGACGTCCCTGTTTGATCGGACCACCGCAGCACCGGGGCCCGAAGGAGACAAGCTGAGGCTGGATTCATTCCCCTTCCTCAGTACAGGTGAGCAAATAAAAGTTTGTGAAAAGTGTAAAGAAAAACAAATAGGAATCTTTCTGTATCGCAGAGACAAACACATTTGTATGAGGAGAAAGACAGCGGAGGCGGTGTAATAAGGCAGCAAACGGAGCTTCTTAAACAAAGGAAGGGAGCGGGAAAGAGGAGAGCAACGAGGATATGGGGAGGCATGAACATTTATTGTTAACGGAAATAAGAGAGATGGCTGTCCCATGGCAGCCCGCGGTGAGGCTGTGCTGCAGGTGAGGGCCAGGTTAGCTGGTGAATTATGCATTTCAGCCGCGGTCCAAACAACAAGCTGGAGAACCACTCGACCCGGCTTTAGGAAAACATTTCTCCGGCTCTTTCTCCGGTTTCATCAATTGGCCTAATGTCGTTATGCGTGTGCATCTGCCTTTGTTTCTTATACGTGCATCAGAATGTGTACCAACGTGCAGCGCCAGAGAGTGTACACAGATGTACTCTCACTCACACACACACACGCACACACACACACCCCCTCCTTCCTCCCCACTCTGTTTGTCCTCAGGTCCTTTCCCCCCCTTCTTCCCTTCTCACCCTCCTCTCCCTCCCATGTGTCCCTGCTGTCCTAATCCCTTCCCGGGCAGGAAGGCCCTAATTGAGGGTGCAGGCTTCGGTTTGTGGCCTGTGGGCGCCCATTACTGTGTTTTCATAAGCAAGTGAGGCCTGCCTGACTGATTCAATATTCATGTGTCTGCCAGCTACTCCTGGCCCAGCACGCAGAGACTTCACCACTGTCAAATTAGCCCTGCATAGTAAATAACGGAGTGAAACACAGAGCGAGGAGAGTGAGGGTGCAGCAGAGAGGCAGCTTTGAGTTGGTTGTCAGTTGGAAGGAAGTACAGTACGTGGAGAGGCAATGCTTTTGTTTGCGCATTAAAATTGAATTCCAGCATCGCCTCGAGTTCACCCCCTGTTTCGGTTTCACTCACAAGGAATTCAAACATGGTGTTGTATGAAATGTACTTCATCTTAAGGTTTTTACGTAATATTTTTACATTACGTAAAAACCTTAGGATGAAGTGATACGGTGAGAACAATTGGGGGGACAGGAGATCGACTGTTTGCGACTTTCCTTAACCCTGGACGTACATGTATTCTTTATTATTTCTTGGCTACATTTTTTTTAAAAGGTGACTCACCACTGAGATTTTTGGGGGCAACCCGTCTCCTTGTTTAACCGAAGAGAAATAAGATAATCATTTATTGTCAAGTATAACATTTGACTTGCATCACAGCAGCTCCATTTGCTCATCAAACAAGGACACATATTAAGATAGCATATAACATCCCGATAACTGAAGAGAAGCATGCTAAAAGACCCTCTATCGTACGTTAGATCTGGGATTGAACTCGGTATTTATTTGAGGATCGACTGATGCACAAAGGAGTGCTTCAGTCTAGCTACTAATGCAACATTGGGAAGGTTTAAACTCTTAATTCAATGTTTCAGAATCTTTGTCTTCACATCTGCTTTTCGGGGAAGTGTGTGTGCTGCTCAGTACTGGCATGCATAAATGAACCATCAGGTTTCTTTTCTTGTTGTGGGTGTTGGAGGCAGCCGTGGCAGAATCGGCCCCTGTGGCTCCTGATTAGACTTGCTAATACCGATGAGCATAATTAGTGAACATTCTTGGATGTTGTATGTCAAGGAACCTTTGGCCCTTCAGAGAGCTAACTGGATCTCCTCTCTGTCCTGTAGGTGCTCCGTGCTACACCAAGCCCCCGTCCCTGCTGGGCCCCTATGCTCGCAACCCACCCTTCGACTACCCCTGGGGCTTCAACCCTTACCTCCCAGGGGCCTTCTCCCTCAACAACTGCCCCAAACTGCCCCCTGGCTCCCTCTACCCCTCCCAGTTTTACCCCAACCCTTTGCAGAGCAGCCTCTCCCAGCTGCCTCACCCTTTCTCCTCCCTGCTCCCCACGGCAGAGGCAGGTGAGAGGGGGACAACCGGGGGGACGAACGGCACGGCGGGCGGTCAGCCGATCAGACTCTGCCTCCCTCCGTACCCCGGGAGCCTGTCTCTGGGTCGCATGGACATTGGGGCGTCGTTGTTGGCGGAGAGGGAGAGGGAGAGGGAGAGGGAGAGGGAGAGGGCGGAGGCCAATCCTCCGGGCACAGGGGGGGTGAGTCTGGGCCTGGGAGCCGGCCTGCAGAGCCCCTCGGAGAGGAGAGGGGGGCTGAAGCAGGACCCCGAGTCAGACTCAGACCTGGAGATCACTGACCTGAGCGACTGCAGCTCGGACAACGACAACGACCACGTCTTCAGGAAGTGGACCCAGCCTGGCGAGCCGATCACAGATAGTGCTGGACGGGAAGAAAGGGAGCGTGCTGCCACCCGTCTCCTCTCTCCCCCCCACAGTGTCCCCGCATCCTCTGAAGAGCCTGAAGCCCGTCTCCCCCCGGCCCCCCTCCCGTCCTCTGTCGCTCTCCCCCCCCCTGCCTCCGCATGAAAAACACAGGGAGACAGAGACTCTCAAAATGATCCACAGCTAATACTTCTTCTTCTTCTTCTTTTTCTTCTTCTTCTTCTTCTCCCGCCATCTTGCCAGTCTGTGCTCTGATAACTCTCTTTTTCTCTCCTTTCTTTTCTCAGAGACACTTTTCTGCTTTAAATTGTCAACCCCCCGCCCCCCACCCCAATCACTCTGGATAGATACTTTCTCCAAGAAAAGGCAGTTGTGTTATTCACTTCTGAAATGACTGTTTCCCTGTTTGCTGTGTATGTTTTTAAGTCCATTACGCCACCGCCTCGTCCATCTCAGAGTATATGGAGCGTGCAGTTTTTAGGGTATCAGCTCTCTGTATCCCCCTCTGGTCCTTTCTGTTTTGATCTCTCACACCAAATGACCGCCCTGTTCTTTGTAGACTCGCTTTACGCGTTGCTTGCAGTACTCAACAATTTGCAGGCGAGCTATGATAGGAGGCAGTGAGGTGGTAAATTACAGCACAGCAGCACCTGCCTTGACAAACATTAACAAACAACATCCCTAACAGAACAGAACAACAAATAATGCTCAGATCGATCCAATTCTACAGATTTATCCTATAATTCTTGAGATTTGGAATACATGTGATCACTTTGAGACATGGTCAAACACTGCCACCTAGTGCTCATTTCCATCAATGTCTCCAAAGTCCTTTACCCCGTAACCCCGTGAGTAAAAATGCCCCTACATTTATTTTGCACTTTTTATGATATATTGTTTCCTGCGGGTTAATTTAAATGTTAAGATCCATATTTCTTATAGTGTTAACTGTGATAGTCTGTGATTATTTATTTTGTCCTGTGGTTCAAGTATTTCCTGCACATTTTTCTAAAAGAAAAGGAAAGAAAAAGAGAGCATTTCGGGGGAGCTGGACCAACCTAGAAATTTGTATGAATATTTCACTGTATATATTTTATTATGGTGTACATTACATTTAATTATGATTCACTATGATAAGATTTAGCTGTATTGTTGTGATTTAATTCAGTATTTAAACATGTTGGAAAAATTATAAGCTTAGGTGTATCAAAGTTTAAATTATTAACGGCAGAAGATCTGCGCTCTGAAGATGTTTTTCTATGATGAGGACAGAGATCACACTGGGAATGGTCTCTCATTTTCTCGACCCAAATTAATTGTGCCCTTTGGTCATTTGTGCCCAGCGTACGAACCCTTTGGGTGCAGAAACATGCCGGTAGACTTATTTTTATAGTTAGCATTCACCCAGTGTAACTGTACTGTAATTAGTCAAAAGTGAATAATATTGGTTTTCTTTTTTTAAATCCTCCCCCAAAAATCTGTTTTGATTATTTTTCAATCAGTGCTTTTTGTCAATGCCAGCAATTGGTTTAGCTCGAGGACATATGAAAAATAAAAAATACTGTTTATGTTTGCAGATCTAATGACCAACATGCTTCCTCCGGCCCCGTTCTCCACACAGAGCAAACGCTAAACCATATTGTACAGCTTCAGAGCCTGTATGGTTTGTCAAACGGTTAGTTGTGAAAGCTCTATTGTAAAGTCAATGTAAAGTCTTTGTTGAGTTGCTCCAGGAACAAGGACTCCAGTCCCAGGACACTGACTAACAGCTGTAAATACTGTTTCCTTTGTGTGTGTATGTGTGTGTACACATCCACAAATGACAATGCAGTGGTTTCACCTGTCACCTCTCTTTGTTTTACTGTAAAGAGGAAAAATGGAAAGTGCAAAAAAGAAGAAAAAGATTAATATCTTCAAAAGCAATAAACATTATTCTGAATAGTGAGATGTTGTGACTGTGAGTTTGTTGACATGTTTTCGTTGTGTGACGTCGACCAGGGATGCGAAGTGGCTCTAATCTCAATTGCTATCATCAAGGTGTGAATTACATTGCAGCTTTTCACACCAATTGTATTTATGCCAGTGAACAAATACATGATATATGTTCCTTTTGACACCACAGTGTATTTAAATATTTAGAATAAGGGGTGTTGCGATATACCGGTGATGGCGAAAACCGTGATAAAAAAAACCGATATATTGATACAGATTAATACTAATGAAGACAATAATCCAAGGTCTATTGAATAATTTCTCTTTACACGTGTTCAGGTAACAGACTGTCCCTTCACCTCCCGCACTTGTATTCTGAGGATAACTAATTTGCAGAAGAGACATAAAAAGACTCAATTAAATTCAAAATCGTATTATCCTAAAATATCTCAATCATAAAGTATTTTGACTTTGATATTCCTGTACTGAGGTGTGATTTGTAACAACCCTATGTGGAATGAAACTTCATTTTTCTATGTGATCACTTAGTAACTCCTGTAGTTAATAAAGTATAGTATAAATAATTCTAATTCACAACGTGACCAGATTTGAGTTTTCTAATCGTACTTAGTTTTGATGACAAAAACAAGGCACTTAATACAACCTTGAAATAATCAGAGTATCACAGTAAAGAAATATGATTTTAATGTCAATAAGGTTTTTTTTAAACATATTTTGTATATTAAAGTCATTTGGTAAAAATACACACACACTATATTTTACACAATAATAAAAATAGAAATACAGTCCCCACCATCTTGTAGAACATGTGTCTACATTACAAAGACACCTGTCATCGCCATTCAGTAATTCATTAATTTGACTGTTACAAATAACATTGAAATCGGGGTTGATTCAATACGTCCTGATAAACACGACAACTAGTAATATATTTTTCATTTTTCTTGACCTTTCACCACTAATCTGGAAATGACTATTGACTGTCCAAGTTGTGAAACAAGTTGTGAAACAGCTTCTTAAAAATGGTTGGTAGGTCATAATGTGAGCGATTAACAAACCTTTCCTATAAAAACTCTGGAAGTGTGAGGATGAATGACATGATGAACGATATCCGACATTAACTTAAAGGGTATATTCGAGAAATGTGTGTACAACCTCCCAGTTAATGATATAACCTTATGACCTCAAATATCTACAATATCTCATACCTACAACCTTAATTCACAGAATGGAAGCCACTCAAAATGTGTGAGTAAAATAAGGTTATGACCATGATACAGTCAACGAGCATGAGTCTAACAGGAAGTGACAGGGTCCTCATTATACTGCGGCTCATTCTCAGCCCAACGGCCATTCCTGTCTTCTGTTAACCCTTCGCCACAAAATCATCAACGGTTTGAGTCCTTACTACACATAATCACATAATTAATTCTACAGTACTGTGTCAACCTGTAATGCACTATCCAAGAAAATAGACGTAAGCCATTAATACAATTTATTTCAAGACAAACAAATCTAAAATTCCAGGAAATCCGATCATGTGACATGTGTTATTAAACACAATGATTTACTAAATAGACATGCAGTCAGTATTGATATGTATATTAGTACATTTACTCAAGTTCTGTACGTAAATACAATTTGTAGGTCCGTTTTATGCATCTTCATTTTGACGCACTACTTCTCAGAGGGAAATATTTGACTTTTTACTGCACTATATAGATGGCTTTAATCGCTGGGTACTTTGCAGATTCAGATGGTATTAATACAAAATATAAATCAATTATTATAGGCTAAGCTACCCAGCAGTGTACATAATTATTACAATCAGTTCCACCTTTACAATCTAAGATATTTAATGAAATAACACAATTATGCATCACTATTTATAATCCAATAATATTATATTACAATTCTGAAATGAGTACTTTGAGTACATTTAAATGGTGACACTTTTGTACTTAAATAATATGATTTTTTTTAAATGCATGATGTCTTACTTGTAGCACAGTATACATAATAGTAATGCTACGTTTACTTATGTGCAATAACTGAGTACTTGGTAGAACAATGCATGCAGCTTTAATTAAGTGAATATGCAGATGTGAACGGGTTAGGGTTATATGACTGTTTCTCCACAAGGTGGCGCAGTGAGGCTATAATAAAAGAAAGGTAACTTGTGAGCAGGGAGTGAAGTTTGGTTTACTTTGGTTAAATCATTGCTCTAATTTAACGACACACATGTCCTTTATTGTCTGTAATGTATCCATGGCTTCACAGTGGTGTGTGCATTTTGTTTTAGGTAAATGAAGGATAGACATTAAAGTAAATCAACAGTAAAAAAAAAAAAGGAAACATGTATGCTTCATGCAGGTTTAGGAGAGAAATAAGATAGTATATAGAGAGAAAACATGTTTTTCTGTTCGCTGCAATACTCTTAGTCATCAATAATGCTGATAACAGATAAGTCTGCTTTATGCAATAGGTTTTGTCTAAGATTAAGTAAGAAATTGGCTAATAATTATCAAAGAATCTGTAAAGTGTTACAAAGTATTAAATAAAAAGTGTTGTAATGTGCAAACAACATTAACAACACTTAACCACATATCTAATAAAGATTAACATGTCGTTTTTACAAAATACAAACCTTGTAAAAACCTAAATATCACGCTTATAAAATATGTATACTCAGTTTTGCATGTGGGGACACAATGGGGACGAGTTACTGTGTAACACAGTAAGGAAACAAGCGGTGTTAGGTTCTACTTTTTAAAAACTTTGACAGTCGAGGCTTAAGAGCACAAATACTTACTATACATCCGTTTTTATGTGTCATCTTACACGTTGTTTTCAATAATAATGATAAATGTTAAATAGTTACTTCGTTTCCGCCGTCTGTTGACCACCCTGAGCTTTTTTCTTTTTTTCTTTTTTTGATGTGTACTTCCGCGTACAATGTTTTTTTCCCACTGACACACGGCAACTTTCGAACAGGAAACCTATTAGACGCGTCGACTGTCTCTTTCTCTGCATTCACCAGTGAGTATATTAATTATAACACTAAAACCGACGAACATTGGGAAGAGTTTGGTCTTTTTTAAAGGCTGTGTTTGGTGAATTTTAAAGTGGTGTTTGTTTTAACCGAGAGAAACGGGTTTATTCCTCCGCTCACAGACGGGCTGCAGACGGGAGGAATGTTGTGCTCGGCTGGCTGTGCACATATCTGCTCTGCGGGTAAAAACACGGTTTGAAACCGGTTTTATTCCATCATAGTGGCGAAATTCAATGCAGCATTGGAACAAAAATCACTCTTATTGTGTACATGGACGCAGTTGTGTTGGTATAACTTCAGGTAGCAGAGTTGTGTGTTTTCTGCTATAGCCATGTAGGATGTTACTACTTGACTAGTGTTGGTCTTATTATATCAAACTACAAATCACTTTAATATTCCCAAAGGGGGCATAGTGTGTCATTTGAGTAGCTAGTGGCCTTGTGACATTTTATCTTCTTTACAAGAGTCTCCTGCTGACATTTATCATAGAAGTACTGTTTCTCATAAGAAAAATACAGCTAAATAATACGATAATGCAAGTTTTTGTCTTGTTAAGTTATTTCTTCTACTTTTCCCATTTGTGAAACGCACCACTGTGATTCCAGAGGCTTATTTGGATAACCAGTGCCATATCCTCTTATTTATTTGTCAACATTGTGATTTGCACAACCTGAAAGGAGGCCATGTAGGACAAGAGTCCCTCCCTTTTTGTCTGCCCCCCCCCTCCTCTTTTCCTATACCACTCATCTGACCAGCCTATATACAGAGTCCAGACAGAGTCCAGTAATTAGTGTCTGCATAGAATTGATTACCCATGATGATGTTGTCGTGTGGAACAGAGGACATTGCCCGTGCTTAAAAGGCAAAAGTTTCCTGCGCCCAGAGGAAACTGCAATTACTGTGTGGAGCGGCACCATTATCTCACTGCAAACCAAAGATATGAGGCAGGAACAGTGTGGGCTGAGCCTGCCAGCAACCCGTCAAGTTTTCATTAATCACTCCTCATAAAACACCCTTTTACCAGGTTGCCAGGCCAGTTTGACTGATCTGTGCCTCTGAGACGTTCACGTTGCATTGTTATCAAGCATTACATCTCATACTTCCAGGGAATTTTGATAACGAGTTGACTTTCGAATTATTAGACGTGTGTGTGTGTGTGTGTGTGTGTGTGTGTGTGTGTGTGTGTGTGTGTGTGTGTGTGTGTGTGTGTGTGTGTGTGTGTGTGTGTGTGTTTTTGTGTGTGTGTGTGTGTGTGTGTGTGTGTGTGTGTGTGTGTGTGTGTGTGTGTGTGTGTGTGTGTGTGTGTGTGTGTGTGTGTGTGTGTGTGTGTGTGTGTGTGTTGCAGCAGGCAGTTTTTCGGAGACTGTGACGCGTTCCCAGCCAGACGTTGCACCCCAGAGGCCCCATGTGAAGCAGGGCCCTGCCACTTCCTGTTACGCTCTGCTAGACTAGAGGAGCCCTGCACTTGTCGTCTCTTTCTCCCTCTCCCCACGTTTTACAAGTGCAGGCTTGTCTGGAGCCCAAAGGCTAACTTCTCTTCCTTTTAAAGGAATGTTGGCTATTTAATCAGAGTCTCTGTGCCGCTCTCTCCCTCCCTGTCTCTCTCACTCTCGCTCTATTGTTATAAGCCAACGTAAACTCACCCACATCCACTGCCTCTCAGAGGGTAGGGAGATAAGCTGGGATAAGGCTTTAGCGAGGCGTCGTTGTTAGCCTCTATGAGAGATACCTAACAACTGAAATGACAGGTAATGGCACCCGGTGTGGAACAGCCAGAGGGTGTCCTGAGGGCCTGGAGCTGTGTTGCAGGCAAGCTAATAATTTACTGTAGTCAGACTCGCACTTCAAAGGGAGCACAGGTATTCTCCTCTGGCTGCAGTTAGATTGACGCACAGGCAGCAGATAATGAGAGACAGAGCGCACCGAGCTGCCCTTCTTCTCTCTGCAGGAAAGCACTGACATCTACTGATTCCTCCTGAAGGGGCTCAGGAGGTGGGGCGGAGGGAAGGTGTGTGTGTGTGTGTGTGTCCTAGCATTCTACCTACCATCCTTGTGGTGACCTACATCTGTTTACACAGTCACGTGTGGGGACTCGCCCCCCTTATGGGGACATAATGGAGGTACCCATGAGGGGAATCATTACTTTTAGGGTGAAGACTTGGTTAGGATTAGGGTAAGGGTTAAGCATGTGTTGGTTATGGTTTAGGATAAGTCTCCAGGAAATGCATGTAAGTCAATGTAATGTGCCCTGCAGGGATGTATACATGGTGTGTGTGCAGGAGCGTGGTTATGCGGTGCTGTGCCTTTGACAGAATTCTATCTGAAACCGCAGCTAATCTCAGCATTCAGCAACGTGACACACTGTGAGGTGTCATCATGTGTTTCTGCAAAGTTTGCATTCATCTCCCATGGAAACATATCGAGTGAGATAATGGAGTAGGGCTGGGCGATAGGAAGACATGTCTCACAATATTTCTGACGCCTCAATACCTATATTTTGTGACGTCATTTGTAGGGATGCTTTCACAGAACATTGACGTGAGGTAGAGTATTGAGAGAGAATATCGAGACATGTTGATGAAAAAACATCAGTAATGTGGATTTAATGACTAAATGGGTAAAGGCAAATAAAAGAACGGATGAAACAGTGTGCTACGTTTGGAAAATGACATCACTTTACTGTAATGCAGCCTTTAACACAAAACAACACCCACATGTAAGACATTATCAAGTCTCATATCACAATATTGATATGCTTCATTTATTGCCCAGCCAATAGAGAAGTGTCAGAGAGACATTTTTCTGTGTGTTGTGAATGATTAAGCAGTATAGAGAGTCCCTCCATGGGACCTTATTTCTGAAAAGTTATGCATTGAAGTCAATGGAGAGAGAAAGATTATCTTTGGATCCCGTTTGAATTGTGCCACGAATTACACATATGATGTTTGTCAATTTAAAAGATAATTTTACAAGTCAATTTTTTTTAAATGTGGTGTAAAACTGTGAAGTAACACTTTGTTTTGTGTGAAGCACTCAATGAACTATATCTCCCGTCTCGCACCACACACCAAGACGGCCGTCACCACGTTGGCACATTTCACCTCTGTCTTTCAGAACGAGGCGGAAAGTATTAAAGGAGGTGAAAATCACTCCAAGTCTGGGCACGTTGAGAGCTGTGCACACACAAGGGGAGTTAGTCGGTTCCGTAAGAGCCAGCATGCGGGACCGGGATTCTGGGACTTGTAGTCTTTCTAGTTGCATATTTTTCATAGTCTTATATTTCAACAGTTTTATGACAAACCTATTTTTACATGGACATTATTTTTTAAGATTGACAAACATCATATGTGTGATTCGTGGCACAATTCAAACGGGATCCAAAGATAATCTTTCTCTCGCCATTGACTTCAATACATAATTTTTCCGAAATAAGGTCCCATGGAGCCCCCCCGGAAAGGGAGGGACTTCGCCTCTCGATATCAGTTTGTTAATGCAGAGGTTTTACTTAATTGAGTCATCTCTATCTACCTATTTTGTCACAGTATTTAAACAGAAAGCAATAGTCCTTACACAGGTGTAACAAATAAAATGTATGATATGTGTGTTCCATGTAGCTTCTTCGGTCTCAGGTCCTGTTGTCCACTGTCACACTGTGAATGGAGCGGAGCCATCTTTAATGTTGTTAGTAACACCTGTGCTCTTGATGAGTCGACCTGTCTGCCGTGGAACAGACCAGACGCTAACACAAGCTGAGGTGGCGTCTGAAATCACTCTCATTCACTCACTACTCCATTTTATAACAAACACTAATAGTTTAGCCTGTAGCACATTCTAAATTAGTACTACACTCATTACAATAATGTTGACTCATGACTGACAGGTATTCATATGAACTGCAGTGACTAATATGGAATTGGAAATGTAGAAATCAGGGTTCTTCTTACGGTCATTAAAAACCTGGAAAAGTCATGGAAATTCAAAATGCTGATTCCAGGCCCTGGAAGAGTTTTGGAAAACAATATTTTTCCCAACGTTTTGGAAAAGTCATGGAAATGTAACTAAAGTTGCATCAAATATAATTTATATTTTATCCATCTAATAAATACTGTATCGTGTAGTAATGAAACGTAAAATGGCATTTCACTGACGAGGTGTTTTGCTGGTGAGAGATTTGAGTAGAAGCTAGTAAGCCTATTGGATTAGTTTTAGACGGGCACAACATGTTTCAGACCTTATTTTCCTGCTCCATGTTAAAATAAACCATTTCCAGTGGTACCGCTGAGAAAGTAATGTTTTTGGTCATGGAAAATTAGATAAAGGTCATGGAGAGGTCATTGAAAATCATTGGTGAAAAAGTGGATGAAGAACCCTGAGTAATTGGGTTGTTGGACGATACCATTCAGCTCGTATTCTCCATACACTTCATAGCTGATGGGAAGTGATTATAAGACACAGGCAAAGTATTATCAATTACAATTACACAAGAAGCTATATTGCTCTTGAAAAGATTACATATATTTTCTAAATGGTCTGCAAAGGCTCGAGTTTCTCTCCTTTTTAAAGCATGGAAACATTTTACAGATGAAGCACAAAATACAAATATGAACCTGAAAAAGAGCGTAATAGCGCCACTTAAATACAACAAATGTTACAGCTCTCTTTACAACATTAAGTAGTACCACAAATTAGAAATACACGGACTTACATCTGTACGTCTGGTGGGTAACCCTTTTGAAAATGTAACTTAGTGTGTTATTATAAAACAGATTCCCATTACACACAGCCGTACTGACTGGTCCCTTTATCTGAGCTGACGCATTGTAATAATAAGTCAAACATTGATGTTCATGTAACACCATGGCCTGTGCAGCAACACGTAGCTCCCACTGGTCAGGAGTCATATGGTCACACTCATTCTCAGCACAATGATTTTTAAGTGACATTAGCTTACACAGGCAGCTCTCTGTAGTCCTCTCCGCTGTCATCCAGGGCTGCTTCACACACGGCAGTCAAAATACTGTGTGTGTGTGTGTGTGTGTGTGTGTGTGTGTGTGTGTGTGTGTGTGTGTGTGTGTGTGTGTGTGTGTGTGTGTGTGTGTGTGTGTGTGTGTGTGTGGGGGTGTGTGTGTGTGTGTGTGTGTGTGTGTGTGTGTGTGTGAGTGTGTGTGTGTGTGTGTGTGTGTGTGTGTGTGTGTGTGTGTGTGTGTGTGTGTGTGTGTGTGTGTGTGTGTGTGTGTGTGTGTGTGTGTGTGTGTGTGTGTGTGTGTGTGGTCTAGCATTACTATACTTGTGGGGACCTAAATCTGTTTACACAGTGACTTGTGGGGACTCGCCTCCCTGATGGGGACAAATTGGAGGTCCCCATGAGGGGAATCATTAATTTTAGGGTGAAGACTTGGTTAGGTGTGTGTGTGTGCACGTACGCACGCACGCGCGCGCGCACGCACGCACATACATACATACGTATACAGAGAATGAGCTCTTTCATTTGAGGGTTCACGGTGGAAAAAGCTCGACTCGACTCCACAGATGATGTTTACTCTCCAGGAGTGAACGATGGGGGGTCCGGGGGTGAAAGGTCCCCCAGTCTGAGCGAGTGCTTCTGCAGACAGTGGGCGACTGTGTGTTAGCGCTCAGGCCGTTACAGACAAATATACTTCTTGTTTTTGTCATGTTGTAATAAATATCGTAACACTATCAATATATGATAATGACACGTTTGCTGGTACACATGAAGCAAGGTGGATTCAGGTCAAGTGATTACCTAACTTCTTTAACCCTTTCCTCATCTCGGCTGTCGGCTAGCGTCTCGAGGCTACGATAGCCACCATTAGCATAACAAACCAGAATCTCCTGCATTGCCGGTTGTGTAGGTTTCAGATTTTGAGAAAGAAGAACCATGCGTTGAATTAAAAATATGATAGCACTGTTTTCTTTACATTGACTTTACTTTTTAACAGTGTTATAGAAGTACAATGCTATCATTTGAGTATCCCTTTACTTTGTTTTTGTATTCTTTGGCATAGGGCTGTGCGATTATGGCAAAAATCATAATCACGATTATTTGGGTCAATAATTGATATCACGATTATTTTGACGATTATTCATTGACCATTTATTGAACTTTAAAACAAATAATATTTTACCAATAAACAAGATCAACAAATATGTTGGAGCGCACTTCCAACACCATACTAAACATATATTATTGATATGATAAATAAAAATAAATTAGACCAAAATAAATTAAATCAAATATGATGCAGTGCACTGTCACAACCTACTGAAAACTCCTTAACATATAGCCAACATTTTGGTAAAACATATTCAACATATTCCACTCAGTTAAACGTTGAAGGCTGGCCAACCGTCATGGTCCAGAAGTAACAGGAAATAAATGTTGAACTACAATTTAAGACCAAATAAAAATGTTTAGGCCACCATGGCAAATGCTGGTAGGGCTGCTCATGTCATCTCTTAAAGACGTTTTGCAAGAAACACCAGCCTGTTGACATGGTCTGGTTTCAGAGATGAGCGCAGGCAGGTGACAAGCCACCTGTACTGAAGACCCTCAGCCACGCCCCGACACATGGGGTGACGCCGGCCAATCACAAAGCTTTGATGCGTTCAAGTGCATTATTCTGGCACAGGAAGATTATGTTACAGGACATTAACGATAAAACAGAATATTGTTGTTCTATTTTTAGACACATCTCGCGATCGACTGGTTGGGCACCCCTGGGCTAGACCATAGGTCTGTTGTGGTAGCAAAGTAGTCAGCTGAAGCCACATCTCTCTCAACTTCCCCACGGCATTTGTCATATAGTGCAGGCTGCGCAGACCTGCTGAAATAATACCTAGATGGCATCGCGTAACGCTTGTCCAACATGTTGACAAGTTGCTTGAAGCCCTGGTTGCTAACAGTGCTAACTGGGCACATATCTTTAGCGATGTGAAATGTAATGACAAAGTACTTGCAAATAGTGGAAATAGTTTTACCCTTCTTTTTAACGAGTTGCTGCTCTTGTTCTGACATCTTAGCTCGCGCTGAACACTCACAACACATGTCACTCCCACGTGGCCGAGTGGGCTTTTAGGGAGGGGCGAAAGCGCACCCAGCAAAATAATCGTATTTTGTCAATTATGCTGTTTTCATAATCGTCGCAAGCCATAATCGTAATCGCGATTTAAAATACGATTAATTGCACAGCAGCAGACTCTCAAATAGGGAAGTTATGAGCTCTATTGTTTGTGTTAGCTTATCTTAGTTTGAGTCATAATTTCAAGTTTACGATAAAAGATGGACTATTATCAGAACAGAGATCAGTACCGAGAACTGTCTTGGGAGAAAAGATTGAATTATGACTTTTCAAAATAGGTCTATTTTGAGGGTTAGGGAAGAATGCTGGATCGCAAGCCATTGGCATGAGGTTACCATCAGGAACCAAGGTGTGCATGTGTGCGAGTACAGAGGCATTTTTGGCCTCCGAGACTTTGATTCTGGGCAGGCTAAATTCCTTTCCAAAAATATTCAGTATTGGCTTGTTGTTGATGCGGGTTCGTTTGGTTTCGTCTTTAAAAATCTGCAGCGAATGAACACTGAACCTACCTCAACAATAAACAGACCTGGGGGTGGGGGAAAAGCAGTTTTTTGTCACAAAAAGTCAATCGGATGTTTCTTTCCTCATCAATTACTGACACACACACACACACACGCACACGCACACGCACACGCACACACACACATGGAAGCATTTAGGCAAAGCTGGAGGTTTACTGTGAGCTGCCAATCCATGCCAGTCGATTGGCCCCTGCCTATCAACTGTTTCCATGAAGCCAATGACCTCTACATGGGGACAGGGGGGAGAGTAGGGGGTAGTAGGAGGGAGGGTTTGGTTTCGGGGGGGGAGCAACAGTGTACTTTGGCTCTGAGGGACGACATCAGATTAAAAAGGAGTGTGTTAGGACTCTGTGAATTTATATTTCTGTGTGCACGACGTAGAAGGGAGGAGGCTCAGCTTGTACCTTGTGTACAGAAAAACGAACAAATCAAACCAAAAATCAAACTCTCGCTGAGGCACCAGATAGCCAGTCTTATGTCGGGATGAATCCAATGCAGGTAAGAATATCATTTATGCAGTTTACTGTCTTTTGAATGATCCAAAAGCACCATGAACGGCTTTTTTCCTGTCTTGCCCTGGTTAAAACACATATGGACAATTCCACCTCCACCTGTCTATCATTGAATAACTATTCACCCAGTGCCCAAAGCTGCCTTCAAAATAAAATACAAACATCTACCTGAATTAACTAAAACAATGACATTTAATGATGAATCGATTACTATATACAAAAACAACAAAACACTAGTATTATATATCAATTTGTATCTGCAAATGAGCTGCAATACCCTTGTAAAAACATGTGCCTTTCTGGTGACTAACCACTCCTTAACCTTTGATTCACCTAACCCTATTAAATACCAAGTGCATCCTTTATTTTGAAGGCAGCTTTAAGCACTATTCACCAACAAGCCTTCAAAATAAAAGCCTTAACAACTCCCCAAATGACCTTGATACTAACAGATGATCAAATTACTATAAACTAAAACTGACAAAACGACTGTTATAAATGGATGAATAGCTCAAAAACCGTGTTAAACATCATGTTTATAAGGCTTGGAAGTATTGTGCTCAGATTTGGGGGGTGGGGGTTGTTCAGCATCATTAAAAAAAAAAGGTCAAACATTCTCCGCAGCGTTAGTATCAAAAATCAAGTCACATCAAGGAAAGGTCGTTGGATCCAACATTCTGATTTGTTTGGACTTCTCGCTGAACAACAAGGCACTGAAAGAGCCTGCCTGTGTTTCGCCTGTGCTGTTGGCCATAATCTTATTTCAGCCGCTACGTAATGGTCGTTCAATTACATAATTGGCCCTTGTCTGCCGGCCATGAATGCACCGGCTGTCTTGCAGCGAATCGTACAAGGGGTCGCTTTATTTAAAGCTATAGGTGGAGGAGGGAGGTTAAAAGAGAGAAATGGGAAAATGAAACAAGACGCAGAGACATGTAGAGGAATTGAGATGAAAAAAGGATGTGGTTGACACAAAGTAGAGTCGAAAACGTTTGAGAAAGCCTTTTTTGCACCTTCACCGCAGATGAGCCGCCGCCTCTGATGTCACTTCCCCGTGTACGCACACTATCTGCAGTGTACCCTCTCCTCGCAGTGACCAGATCTCCGGGATATCTTTGCCCTCTGTGATGTTCAGACCACGGTTCTGCTGCCCTTTTACCTGCCTCAGCTCACATGCAGACACGCTGTCACACAAGGCCTTGTTATCTTGATACGTCTTATCTCCGTGAGTTGATAAGAGCCTTATCTTTAATCGCGTCGGTGTTTGTAGAAGCATTTAAGATTCATGTGCTGTCTGTTAGGTTAATCTGGTCAGGAGTAGTCACCTCTTTTCGCACTTTCACTAAGTTGGGGGACTTGCATACGACTTAAAAGATAATGATTATAATCAGAGGTTGAAATGTCCCAACTTTTAATCACTATTGGTCGAATACCCTCCGTAATGCCAACGTTAAGCTCCACCATTCCACTCTGTGTTACACAGACCTTTAGTTTTAGAGATTGTTGTTTTATGATTTTAAAGTCTTTAGCCAAATCCACAATAACCCAGAACACTTCATTGGGGTTATTTCCTCTGACTTCTTCTCAGCAACCCCCCAAGACCAATTGTACAACGTCTTAGCACTCCCAGTGATGTGTTAAGGTGGGGTAGGTAAGAATGGAGAAACCAGCTGGAGTGCGCTAGAATTTGAAAATACACAGCCGGAAACAATCTGCCACTTCCTTACAGAGCCCCTCCTCCAACACACATGAACGCACACATGACCAATGAGGGCACGAGATAAGTTTGTGCCCAGATGGAAGGCTGACAGGCAGGTAGGCCATCCAGTTACTTTAGCCGGGCCGGCTCAGATGATTGGTCGTGCTTTTTACAGCGCCAAGGCTTCCACAGAGGAAGTATTTATGTATTTATTGTCAAAGCACTTCAGATATTCATTGCTATCGGGATGTTAAGAGCATTCCATGGAATATAACACAAAGTGTATCTCGAAACTTACCTACCCCACCTTTAACTGAACATCACGTGTAAATAAGTTGAGTGTACTTTTATAAGCCAGCATTTGTCTGCTTTTACTCGCTTGTAATTCATTTTTTAGGTCGCAAAATACTTGTAACCCCAACAAAATATCAGATTATGGTTTTGTCATTTAAAGCAACCTAATGTGATGTTCACAAAACAAGTCAAGTCATATTTGGCGGCTGTGGCTCAGTGGATAGAGTGCTGGACTTCGTATCAGGGGGTATTACGTTTGAGTCCCACTGCAGTCAGCATGTCGTTGTGTCCCTGAGACACTTCACCCCAAAGTGCTCCTGTGGGGATTGCCCACAGTACTGAGTATGTAAGTCACTTTGGATAAAAGCGTCTAACAAATGACATGTAATATAATTTGTGTACATTTATAGGTTAAACATCCCAAAAAAATGCTAAATACACTATTATTACTATTATTTATTAAACACGTCTTTAAGCACACCCTTAAGGTTATGTCCTCATTTCAACACATGTTTGTCACAAATACAAGTTAAGCCTTGTTCTTGAATCTTTTTATGGTTGTATTCATTTCCAGTCATGCGGAGGCACATGGCTCTGGCCTATCTTTTGCTTTATTTCACTGAGTTAACTTGTATATTATATACTTATATTACTCCTCAGGTCTCAGACTATACCAGCAGTACACACTACATGAGCGTTTTTGCACCTTTTCAAAAATAATCTCCGTCCATACTCATATGACAATCACATTCATGAGTCCTGCGTACGCACTACGCAGGTGTGAATAGGTGCCAGACTAACTGCTCTGGAGTTAGTTACCTCCTTCTGTGTAGCGTTTCTAATTGTATGTATTTCGTGAAAGTTGCAATCTTTTTCAATTCAATTCAATTCAAAACCTTTATTTATCCAGGTAAAATCCCATTGAGATCAATGATCTCTTTTTCAAGGGAGACCTGCAGCAGTAGGTTCCACAAGAAGACATGAAAACATAAACACAGAACAACAAAAGGATATCATACAGCAAAATGTACAGGGATAACAATTTACATATTTAACCACATGTACAGGTACCAACAGCATCTGATTTTGTAGCATCCAACCGAGCTTTAAAAACATGTAGTGGTACTAGCTTGGTAATTTTCCATTCTTTTTGCAGACTGTTCCAAGTTAGTGGAGCTGCACATCTAAAAGCTTTCTTCCCTAAGACAGTCCTAGCACTTGGCACATTTAATAAAACCACAGCATGCGATCTCAGGCAATAAGTACTTTTAATTCGCAGAGAGATCAGGGAGCAGATATAAGATGGTAGTTTATCCAACATGGCTTTGTAAATGAAAAAGTACCAGTGACTGAGCCTCCGTACAGTAAGTGATGGCAAAACCGCCTTGGTATACAGGGTACAGTGATGCGTAAGTGCTTTACAATTTGTCAAAAATCTCAGTGCACTGTGATACGCAGCATCTAACTTGCTCAGGTAATTGGCAGGTGCATTCATATATAACAAATCACCATAGTCCAGCACAGGTAAAAAGGTCACAGTGACTAGCCTTTTCCTGGCCTCAAGCGAGAAACAGGACTTATTTCTGAAGAAGAAACCTAGCCTAACCCTCAGCTTTTTAAGCAGGTTATTTACATGAAATTTAAAAGTGAGACAATCATCAAGCCAGATACCCAGGTATTTGTAACAGGTAACCACTTCAAGTTGTATTCCTTGCGTAGTTACAATATCCAAAGCAGTCTCCGGTGTATTTTTAGCTTTAGAAAAGAGCATTACCTTGGTTTTATCCACATTTAAAAGAAGCTTTAGTTCAGAGAGCTGAGTCTGAATAATGTTAAAAACAGCCTGTAATTTAACAACAGCCTCGTTAATTGAGGGACCTGCACAGTACATCACGGTATCATCCGCATAAAAATGTAAGGTTGCTCCTTCGACATTTTCACCTAAACTATTAATATAGATAGAGAATAATAGCGGACCTAAAACAGAACCTTGTGGTACACCATTAGTGATGTTTAACCACTCAGAAGACAGTCCATCAAAATGAACACACTGGGACCTTTCAGAGAGGTAGTTCACAAACCACCCCACTGCAAGGCTGGATAGGCCAATACTGAGTAGCCTCTGCTTCAAAATGCGATGATCGACGGTATCAAAAGCTTTGGAAAGGTCAACAAATAGAGCTGCACAACTCTGCTTATTATCTAAAATACTCGTAATATCATTCACCACTTTCATTGTGGCAGTGATGGTGCTATGTTGCTTTCTGAATCCTGACTGATGTTTAGACAGGATGTCATTTGTACATAAAAACTCCTTTACCTGTTCACTCACTAGGCGTTCAAGAACCTTAGCCAGAACTGACAATTTAGAGATGGGTCTATAATTGTTTAATAAGGTGGCCTCTCCTCCTTTCAGTAAAGGCAAGACATAAGCTGACTTCCATACTTTTGGGATTTTGTTCGTGCTGAGAGAGAGGTTAAAAAGAGTAGTAAGAGGTGGAGCAATAAAATCTGCAGCTATCTTTAAAAAGAAAGGTTCTAAGTTGTCCGGACCAGCCGGCTTTTTAGGATCTAGCTTGGTTAAGACTTCACAAACATCATCAACAGTAAAAGGAGTAAAACTGAAAGGGTTTTCCAGACCACATTGTTCTGTGTCACCGACTGTGGTGTTCACAGAAGCAGCATTTTCTGGTTTATTTTTGAACGATTCTTATTCTTATGAATGTAAAGCACTAGATGACCTTGCAAATACTAAAGAGGAAGAACAGCAAATAGCTCGCTTCCTGCTCATGTAGGCAGTGTGTATGTCTTCAAAAGTATGCCTTTCTGCCCATTTGGACTGTATTGCAATCCCGGAGTTTACAAACTAAAACCGTGTCATTCGCGTTTAATAAGTCTCTGCCTATCGATGGCGGATGGAGGTAGATTCAGCAGTTGCTCTCTGGGCGGGGTTGGTTTCACTGATCCTAAATATGTCAGACAAATCCTCTTGTAACCGAAGACAGAAGAACACATCTGAGTTGATGATACACACTTTCAGATAGAATAAGTAGTACAAGAGAGCATGGCCGCTATCTGAAACTAAAGGGTCTTTACACACACCAGGAACACATATTATTCATATTCAGAACCATGACCTTTTTAAACAAACGTATAAGTGTGGATGTAGCCTCACAGAAAACCCTCCCACCATTAACATACAAACACATTCTGTGCTTGTACATTCAGGGCTATGTACACCTTCCAGTTCTATAAAAATAACAACATGTGACAACATGCATATTAACTATAAAACACACCACACACACACACACACACACACACACACACACACACACACACACACACACACACACACACACACACACACACACACACACACACACACACACACACACGAGATGCCTCTGGGTCTGTTTTCACCGAGGTGCTAGCTCTCTGTTAACTGCCAGCTGTGTGTGTGTGTGTGTGTGTGTGTGTGTGTGTGTGTGTGTGTGTGTGTGTGTGTGTGTGTGTGTGTGTGTGTGTGTGTGTGTGTGTGTGTGTGTGTGTGTGTGTGTGTGTGTGTGTGTGTGTGTGTGTGTGTGTGTGTGTGTGTGTGTGTGTGTGTGTGTGTGTGTGTGTGTGTGTGTGTGTGTGTGTGTGTGTGTGTGTGTGTGTGTGTGTGTGTGTGTGTGTGTGTTCCTTTATGAGCATTGCATTCTGGGAGCAGATGCAAAGGTGGTGAGCTCTCAGGTGAAGGTCTGTGCTCAAACACAGACTCTGGATGCCTTTTATGCTTGTCACAATTTTCCAGACTTTCTCACGCTTATGTTTCCTGCGCCTGTAATCTTTTTTCTTTCGTTCTTTCCACTGTTACTGCCTTGTTCTTCATTTCCTGCTGCAGTGTGTCCCCTCTTTTAATTTCTTCTCCACGCTCCTCCCTCCTCACTAGGCCCCTTGCTTCTTTTCCTCTCTGTTTAGTCTATAGGGTTCATATAGGCTAGTACTTACAGGCAGAGTCATGTCACCTCGTAGAAGTTAACCCATGCAGCGCTGGCCTTTTGAGTGAGTGATAATAAGTCAGGGTTAATCCGTAAGTGTGTAAGCTTGTGTTGAACGTTTCTGTGAAAGATTCAAGAGGCCCTTTTATGCTTATTGGGATTCGTCCTTTCCTATAGTGTGTCACATGCATTTAGTGCATGTAATTACTCTGCTGAGTTTACTCCCCTGCCTGGAGGCATTGGACTCCTTTGTTTACGTCTGTAGCATCGTGACAGAACTATGACTCAAGCTTCTATTGGCTAGCGCTCCAACACATTGTACGTCAGAGATCATCAACTGGCGGCCCGCGGGCCAAATCTGGCACGTCAGACATTCTCATCCGGCACGCGCTGTGGTGCTGGAAGAGTCTGCCTTCTGCGCTTCGCAGTAGCCCCCCCTACTCCGGCGCGACTTGACAGTACATGAGCGTGCTCCACTAGCACCCCCCCCCCCCCCCATGTCAACAACTTCAAAATTCGCTGGCCCCCGAAAGTGTCTCTAGGAGTAATAAACAATAAACAGCGATCCCTGTTGTACGTGATAATCTCTTAGCAGTTGATCAATCAAAACAGAGCCGGCAAGCTAACCAATCAGAGCAGACTGGGCTCTGGTTTCAGACAGAGGGTGAAAAGAGGTAGTATGAGAAATGAAGAGCTTTTTGAGCGTAAAAGCATGGAGACATGTCCCAGTAGAGGCATTAAATAGAAATATGAACCTGAAAATGAGCATAATAGTCACTTGAAAAACTAAATATAGAGATAAACGTATAACCAAACTTTTATGGTTTTGAAGATCAAACATTTGTATTTATTAATTTGGTGGTGTTTTAGTCTTAAAGCCAATATACTGCCAACATAACATGATGGTGTTTAAAATGCTGCCTTTCCTGTCCAACTTCAAATGTTCCTCATTCTCTTATCTCTGGGTTTAATTCATGCCGGGCTCTAACTTCCTCTTCTGGTTCCTGTGTGAATGTGTGCACTTGTGTCTGTAATATTTCTAACAGAAACACTTGTGGGCTTTTAACCCTTTGAACCTTTATCACTTTCTGCCTTTTCTATACTTCTCTCCGTCTGTCTCGCGTTCTGTTTCCCTCTCTCCTTTTTAATCTGATAGGTCATACAAGAAATGCCTCTGATAGCTTCCTGAGGAAATTACACCCACTTCCTGTCTGTGTACCTCCCCATGTGCCACCTTCCCCCAGTCTTCTTCTCCTCCTCCTCCTCCTCCTGGTAGGACTCTCCCCGGTGTGTGCTAATGAGTCTGTGGCTTGATGAGAGATCCAGATAAACAGCATCGAGCTGCAGCCATTAGCTGCTGCTCTATTCCTGTCCTCTGGCCTCATGGCGCAGAGGACAGGATGCCGCAGCTCCCTGTGACCGAGCGTAAGGAGAGAACAGTGACCTGTGTTTATACTTCTGCTGCCAGGTGCTTGTAGGAAGTGTGAATGAGTGACGCTCTCATTTGAGGGTTTTAGTACAGGAAGATAGGTGCCCCGTGTTCCTCGGGGAAGCTTTTAAATAGCTCAATTAATCACGCAATATGGACTAGTGCAAATGGAGCTAAAGAGATCGTTTGAATGTGTTTCAGAGATAATGAGAGTAACGATTGCAATATTAGTCAAAATCGTCAACATTTGTTTTTTTGTCCAAATGGTGCAGCCATCAGTTTGAATTGTACACCTTGCCGCTGCACTCAAAGTCCAATACATTGTAACTGTTATGCTCGATGTTGCCGTCTTTATAATAAACACATCTAATCTGCTTACAACTGACTAAGAAATCCTCCTACCTTTGACAATCGAGTCCCTTATGAAGCCACTAGCATTAGATGATGCTTGTACTCAATGGTATCATATCTTCCATACAGTGTTGATTGAAGCATTGTGTTGTTTTCAGTCTGGATAGATAAGGGCAGTGTGATGTGAAGGCATTGCTCTTTGTCACAGTGTCTGAATGAATACTTCCACTCACATATATTCAGCTTAAAGAGGTAAGGTACGTTTATTTACATGGCACATATTCAGACGCAGAGGCGATTCAAAGTCACATCATCATTAACACGTAATAAGAAGACAACAGAAAGGAACACAATAAATACGCAAAGCTTGCATGGAAGAGATACAGAATGGGTTAAAACACCAGCGTGAGAATCCGAGTTTCACCACCATCTCTGGGTGAAGTCTGTTGACCTCTAACCACACCCAGCGCCACCCATGGGTGCGGCTGTGTGTGTGTGGTTAGAAGTGGGCTCTAGGTTGGAGACATCTTGCGTCCATTAGTTCTTTAAAAATATATTTGTCATGAACAGATTCTGGACTTTTCCATGAGTTTAAGTACATACATATAATCTTTTACCGCATAATTTAACTTGTACTGTATGTGGGAAAAAGCACATTATTATACAAAGCAGAGTGTTTTTCATATCTAAATAACATAGGCAGGGTTTATCTTACTCTTCAACAAAGTGTGCAGCATTTTGACTTTACTTCAACTTTCACTCACTTGTTTATAATCCACCTGTAGCTGAAGAATGTGTTTATGATATATATATATACGTAATAATGTACACTTTGCTACATCCAGTGGTGCGTGCATCTCTGACCATGTGATCATTTGAACAGCATACTTGTGAGGAAAACACACTTGGCATTGTTTTTTTTAAGTCACTGTACTCTGCTTTTGAACAAGCCTCGGTGTCGATACTTCTCTGTAATGATTTGTCTGTTTTAAAATACCACTTCTTCATTTTAAAGATTATTATTTTGAGGCTTTTTTGAATAGCCCAGCTGGAGCAAAGCGCCACGGGTTGATGCTTTTACCCCGTGCCGCTGAGGTAAGGTCTGAGTTTTAGTACCAGGTGATCTTACATACCTCTGTTAATGATATCTTCAACTGTGGGGTTAAACATCTGGACAGTCTCTTCACTGGAGTTACAAAAAAAACAAAGCTGGTGCAATAACAATTTAGATCGCTTCTGGCAAAACCACTTTATGATGAACTTTGTCCTTTAGTTGTTTCTGGAAAACATGATTCCGGCAGGCTGTTGCTCATAACACTTAGTGGTGTAAATGCATGTTTAAGCTGTGTATCATTTGACCTGCTCCAGTGAACGTTTCACCCTCTCACAGCCGCCGTCATGTAATGAAAGGAGTTTGATTGACAGGTGTGGCCCCCCTCGTGATTGCAGTATGGACCATGAAGATGCCCACTTCTGGGTGAGGCCACATCTCGACCACTCTTCTCGGGCATGAGGGGGTTTAAAGTGAAAAGTTCTTATTGTTTTCAGAATGGCTGATGTAACAGTGACTCAGTGACTGTTAGGCTGCAGGGTAACTTCACATCAACCTGGTGGAATGATGACATGCTGAACTGTGCCGCTACATACTCAAGAAACAGGTGCTGGATCTTTCCTCAGCTTATGTACAGTATTAGAGCTCAGCCTGGTCAGAGATGGTCAGGAATGCAAAGACCAGTTGGCATAAAACACACACACACACACGCACACGCACACACACACACACACACACACACACACACACACACACACACACACACACACACACACACACACACACACACAGGCAGCTCCCCACAATCACATAGGAATGAGCCCCCTCCTACATACGTGCTCAGTCTTAACACACACACACACACACACACACACACACACACACACACACACACACACACACACACACACACACAAAGGCACGTACGCTTGATGGCTATCATTGGATTGATGCCACCTGACACTTAGCTAGTACTGGAATGTGATGGGAGGGGAGGGGGGGACCGAGTGGGGGGGGGCAGCTGCCGAATCTCCGGAGCACCGGCGCTGATCTGGGCACCTCTGGGACGCTCAGTTCAAATGCTGCACGCTCGTGGTCTTTTTTATTTCTGAATCGGCCGCGTTTGTAGGACTCTCACGGATGGGAGGCGAGAGAGTGGTGCAGGAATGAGTCCTTAAACCCAAAAAGGGTTCGCACTTCGGTTTAGTTTTGTTGAACGTATTCTTGTTTAGCGGCCTGGAATTAGGTCTTTGGTTAACACAATATTTAGAGATGTTATTGTTTTACCTCAGTGTATACCCCATTTGTAAATATCCAAAACATCCATGTGTCCTGAAGACGGATGTTGCAAACAGACGGTGGTGACTGATATCATGTGACCGTTATGTAGTTCGCGTAAAGCCTAACGTTAGCCTTACGTCTTTCGATTGCCATTTAGCTTCAAAAGAGTCATAAAGGCGGTGTGAATACGTGGAGATTATCCTGCTGAACAAAACTCGATAGTGTAATAAACGTGTGTTTGACACAGATCTTATTTTTTGTAATATCCCTTGGCTTTTTGTCGAGGGACCCCTTGGGATGTTATCTTCCGGGTCAGCCGATGAAAATGTGTCCTCAGTGCACCACTCTATGCCAGCTCCCATGATATAGTCGAGGTGATGGGAAGAGGGTCTGGTTACGGTTGGAGCTCACAGACTGTCTCCATCTGTTGTCTGAACTGTGCCATATGCTGGAATGTACCGCTTGGCTCCGGTGTCTCTGCAGAGGAGGCTCCCACTGCTGCCCCTCTTGCCTCTCCTGCTCTTTAAACGCAGTGCAGGGTTGACCTTCCCTACTTCCCTCGGAGTAACCGCAATTAGCTTCCCCCTGACTACTTCAATTTGTCTGTCAGAGCAGAACCGCATATTACAGTAGCTCTGATATCAAAAGAGACGTAACGATAACACGGGATTGGCTTCCGCATCTCCTGTAATGAGGATGAAAGCATTGAAGGAATATTTCAGCTTTCCCTTTTTGTTGTACAAGCATCTTCATTTTACAATACCCAACAAGGAATTCAAAGCATAAACTGTCAGATTACTCACTTTTAAAGCTGCAATGATTTTCAAGTCAATTTAAAAAAGTAAACTATATTTATGTTCAATAAATCAATTTAGGAATTTTTCAAGCAAAAATGGCCCCATACTTTTTGGCTCCAAGTATGGAAATGAGAGAATTTCTTGGTTGTTTATTGAATAATGTTGGGGTTTTAGAAGCTTGGTCAGACGACACAATACATTTAAATACATCTGCCATGGCGTTATGATATTTCAAAGAGAACAAACCAATCAATCGAGAAAATAATCTGCTAAATCGAACGTGTTCACTTGACATCACACTGACATTTCAACAATTATTTTGGACATTTGGTGACCAAATAATCTACCTGAATAAATGATTTTGAGAAAATAATTAATGCATATTCCATATTCCAAACCATATGATTATTTGGTCAACCGAGAAATTGTTTTTCTAGCTTATTTTAAGTTTACATTAACGGCCCGTCCACACAGCGGCGTGCGTCGAAAGCTTCACCATTCACTTTCAATGGGGTGACGTCATTTTTCGCCGAACTGCATTGTGGGAAGCGGAGCGTTGCTGGCGTGGCTCGCTGCAAAAGTTGAGCAATGTTCAACTTTTGAAGCCTCGGCAGAAGCGTCAGCCAATCGAATCATATGCCAGTACAAGCTCGAGCCAATCAAACAGCTGCTTGTGTGTCAGGGGCGGGAGATTCATGTGATTGGTTGTTGGTCGAGTTTCAGACACGCCCACCGGCAAGCGTCAACGCACGCCGCTGTGTGGACGGGCCGTTAGTCAAACATGCCATACTTTGCTGTCAGAAAAATATTCAATAGATGATTGGTTAATGAAAATATTTCAACCCTAATGTGAATGGAATGATATACTACTGTAGCTTAGCCAATCACCACCGAGCAACTCACAATTTGATCTTTGTATGAACACAAACATTGAAGTCGTTTAGAGTCGCGCAGACTAACATTTTAAATACTTTTTAAATGTTAGACTTCAGATTAACTATGTGCAGCAAACTAAGGGTTTACAAGTGACCGACATTATACAGCATTTCCTCTTCCTCCTTCGAGTTAAAAAAAACCTGTCTGTAAAACAAGTTAATAATCATGAAGTGAAAGCATGTCATCTTTCCACCAGGAAACGTAGTTTGTTATAGCTGTTGTTGTCATGGGGACATAACTTTGTGTTGGTAAGATGGTGTTGGCGGGGTCACTTTTGCACTTTTGTGTGTGTGTGTGTGTGTGTGTGTGTGTGTGTGTGTGTGTGTGTGTGTGTGTGTGTGTGTGTGTGTGTGTGTGTGTGTGTGTGTGGGTGGGTGTGTGTGTGTGTGTGTGTGTGTGTGTGTGTGTGTGTGTGTGTGTGTGTGTGTGTGTGTGTGTGTGTGTGTGTGTGTGTGTGTGTGTGTGTGTGTGTGTGTGTGTGTGTGTGTGTGTGTGTGTGTGTGTGTGTGTGTGTGTGAAAAAGGGGAGGTGTGTCCCTGTGTGAGTATGTGTCTGAGTGTCATGCAGATGTGTGTCCATGGCCCTGACTCTGTTTGGATAACCCCTCCCACGCATGGTGCTCCAACAGCGGCCTTTCTCCACCGCAGCCCACTGCGTACGACCATGAATGAACACATTCTCTCCATCTGTCTATCTCTGTTTCACATGTTCTCTCTTTTACTAACCACTCTCTCTCTCTCTTTGTCTCTTTACCAGAACTCACCTTGACCTCACAGCGCCACTGTACACAAACGCCGTATTCAGTCGAAACATGCACACACTCTCATTTCCTTCATTAATTCTCACTTCTTACTCGGTAACACTTTAACAAACCCTGCATAACCACACAGGCACATGTTTATAACTACTTAGAGATGCTCTGTGACCGCTATAAAAACAACAGTTTATTTTCTCAAACATAGATTTTAATCAAATCTATCAACATATCACAAACCGGCATGAATTCTGCATCTGCAATGAAACACATTTCAGTCTTTTCACATTACTATTTGTTGGAATCAAACTAGGGCTGCTCGATTATGGCAAAAATCATAATCTCGATTATTTGGGTCAATAATTGATATCACGATTATTAAAAACGATTTACTTTGAAAACATCCATTTATTAAAAAAAAAAATCAAATGTGAACAGTATGTTTTTAACAGTTGATTACCCTGAACTTTAAGTATAATTCAACTGAAAAACCAATAAATAAAAAAAAAATATATATATATATAATCGTTTTATTTCGATTTTGTTGTTTTCATAATCGTTGCAAGCCAAAATCGTAATTGCGATTAAAATACGATGAATTGAGCAGCCCTAAATCAAACACTTAAAACATATTGTACTAACGTCTTTTAGAGATACTGAGTGATGAATTATGCTTTTGTTCCAGCATATGTTATTTCATATCATAATATTTCTACCTATAATCAAATAAAAGGGCTTTAGAAAATCAACTCGAACCACCCTATACTAGACACCCATTGTATAGTAATGTCAAAGGGATGGCTGTTATTATTATTATTTTGTCACTTTCATGCAACAATGCTATTAAACAAATCTTGCTAATAAACTCTTCGGATTATATATAGGAGATATATTAAAGGCTGACCGTTTTTATTGTTCTAGTGTATGTGAATAATGCAAATAATGCACTCTATTCATAAACACGAGCTTTACAATGTAAAACCAAAACAGACAGCCATGGGCTTTACACAGGGTGCCTAATAATAAAAGTAAAAAAAGAAGTAAATAACCTATAAAACAGGGTATTATATATAAACAAGAGAACACAGACTCTTCTCAGGTGGGTTATTCCAGATTAGTATTGGGTCTTTAACCTTGACTCTGATATATAGCGACTGTTGGAGGGACTGCTGGAGGATCTCAGGTTACATGAAGGTTATTATGGTCCTCTCGCTCAACACTGATGACCTTCAGGTACTCTCACTCAATACCATCACACATCGAGTATGGAAATGAAACCTGGATGTGTCCAGCTATGGAATATTCATGACTCTGAATCTATATAATACAAAACCCCAAAGTGTTCCGAACTTAAAGTTTCTCAATGCTTTTTTCTTCCCCCCCACTATTGGACTCACTTTTTCCTCTCATTACTTTTGACTCACTCTCACACCTCTTTAGCTCTCACTTTCTCTCTGCCCTCTGTACTCACTCAGCAGTGGACAATGGTAAATGTTGTACAGTGTATCCGTCGCTCTTTGATGTGTGTGTTTGGGTGTTCCCTGGTAGCGGCGCTGGGTCTGCGGCCTTCGGAGAACTCAATACAAGAGCTTTGTGTTGTTTGTGTGTTTTAGGTGTGTGTGTGTGTGTGTAGGGGGGAAGTGGTGTAGGGTGTACAAGGTGGGGGGAAGTCGGTCACCCGTTCCGATGTATTTTGCTTCCAATTCATGGATTTCAAAAGCAAGGATTGGCATAACATTTCATTTTTTTTCAGATGTGTTCCTTTTTTTTTTGACAGGGAGGGAATACGTCACGGCAGCTAGCGGAGCGTTTGAACACTAGTCAGCAAAGTAATTTCCAGAGGCAGAAACTGGCCAAACTTTAGGGAAAACTCAACTGGTTAAGCTATTTGCAATGAATGTTACCCACTGAATGATCCCCCCTTGAGTTAACACTTCAAAGTAATGTTAAAGTGTGAATGTGGGACACAGGACTTGATGGAACATTCACCATCTAACAAAAATGCTCTTAAAAACAGTTTTTAATAGTTTTTTGTTGTCATCATCAGTGTCTCTTTTCCAGCAGTCACATGGTTCATCACAGGAGAGATTAGCTGTACCTGTAGCTAGGGATGTCCCGATCACCTTTTTTGCTCCCGATCCGATTCCGATCATTTGATTTTGACAATCTGCCGATACCGATTTTTCCCGATCCGATCTTTATGCAATGCATTAAGAGAAAAAAAGGTAACAGATAACGGCTGGTCATCCAACGCGATGAATTCAGCTATCTTGGCTGTTATTGTGTTGGCCTTTTCACTGTTCTGGGGCAGTTTCTCTTTCCTTTTCAAAGTCTCTGAAAGTGTCGGTTGTTTCAGTGCCGTTACCTGAGTGGCCGCTGTGTACTCGCCGTGTTGTTGTTGGTGTTTGTTTCTCAGGTGGCGTATTAGATTGGTCGTGTTGAGCGTAGCTCTGTTCTTTCCACCACGCGGAACCTCTGCCTTGCAAACATTGCATCTGGCTGTTACACTGCCTTCGCTTTCAATTTTATAATACTTCCAAACTCCTGACATTTTCTCTGTCCCGACTCCCGAGTCACCAGCTGAACGTAGCCTCTCGTTAGCTTACTGCTACTATTAGACACTGCGCCCACTCTGAAATAAGCAACCAGGTCTATGAAAACAAGCCCTAGAGAAGCAACACATACATGATGTTGTGTAATTTTAAACCAAAACTAAGTCCTCAGGATGACTTTAAGACGTGAACATGGTCATTTTTGTTTTGTAACATTAAATTAAAAAAGAAAAAATTATAAAAAAAAAAAAATCCCGATCCCCGATTTTTTTCTCCCGATCCCCGATTTTTTGAAAATCACGTGATCGGCTCCGATCCCCGATCACGTGATCGGATCGGGACATCTCTACCTGTAGCTGCTGCTTTATATTTCGCTACCTTACTTTGCTCATATGAAAAAAGCATCCTACTCGTAGACATATCAGCCTGCATGTCTCCCTCTCCGTCGAAGAAGGCGTGATCGGATGCTGGGAAGTGTTCCTGCTTTCTGCTTGATGTGATTTCTCACTGGGAAAGTTCACTGTGTCCAAACCTTAATCTGTCTTTGTGTCTGGCTCGGCTCAGCGGGGGCTCAGGGCGTCAAAGAGGAAGCCTACCGGTTCAAAGTATGGCCCATAATGTTAGCTAATTGTCTTGTTTTCTTCCCCTCTCCTCTCCCTCTCTCCCTCCCTCCCTCTTTCTGCATAGCAGGGCGAGTTTGGGGCTCAGTGCTCTAACCCAGCCATGAGCATCATCGGGGCTGAGGATGAGGATTTCGAGAATGATCTGAATGATGTGAGTACAAAAGGAAGTTGCTCGAGACTGAGGCGAGCTGAGAGTCATTTTGTCGTAATCTGCAGTCATTCTGAAGGATATTGCTGATAATTCAAACACGTATTACACAAGTACAAGAAAAGAGATGTGAGGCCTGGCATAGATTCCCCCAGTTAGTGGCAGGCAGAAACAAACAGTTGTATAACTCGTAAGTATATAAACATGTCAATTTGTTCAGATCCACAAACATATGTTTCAACCTCTCTGCAAGAATAAAGAAACCCTCTAACACAAAGCTGATGGAAACATGCAGCTTTCTTTCATTTACCCCAGTACCAAGATGTTCTGATAAACTATGGAGTTCTTTTAGGTTGAACTTTGGTGAGGAAGTGCTGCTCTGTGTCTTTATCAGTTCCTGCACACAGTTAGTCGCTCTGTTGTGCCGCCATGTTTTTTTTATCTCTGCCTGTTACTAAGGCCAGGCACTCAGTGTGTACTTTGTTAACATGTGTCATTGTCCTGAGGTAGCTCGCCACAGTGTCTTTCAACGGACAGATAACAATACATATGACTTATATAAGGTTTTGTGTTGCGATACAACTTTTTTCTTTTATACATTGTTTGCCTCTGGGGTCTCGGACTGATCTGTGTCTCAGGTGACGGAGGACCAGTGCACCCACTTCAACAACATCGATCTGTTGAAGTCACGGCCGACCCACCTGCTGGTCTTCATGCAACATGTCATCCTACAGTTTGAACCTGCTCCCCTGGTGAGGACTACAACACCCACAATGCAACACCATCACTACACAGGATGTGCTTTTGAACATGTTGTATTTTGCACATTTCTTCTTATTGCTACTGCACAACAACCTGTGTCTCTTATTTTTGTTGATTCGATCATGATACACTTTTATTTACTGAGTCGTATAAACGTTGATGTCGGGCAGCTCCACTGGTAAACAAAGTCCTTTGGGGTAAACGCAACAAGCAGACGGCTTCTAAAGAAGTCTTAGTTTAGCCATAAAACTAAAGTAAATACGAAACCAGTTAATGCTACACTGCAGGTCTGTTTAACAGCAACGTTTGTCTGCAGCTGGCCAAGCGCGGGACACTGAGATATTCAGAGCGTCCGATTTGCACCTTTTACTAGACACATTTTAAGATGTATTGTGCATCCGTAGTTTATTATCACGTATTATTGAGTTTTTACTAAAGAGTGGATTTGAAATTGCTATATAGACAATAGTACACATTTTCTCTCATTGACTCTTCCCCCCTTCACCTAATGGAGCTCCACGTAGAGCAGGGGTGTCAAACTCAAGGCCCGGGGGCCAAATCCGGCCCGCGACTTCATTTTATGCAAGAGCTTGCAAAGAATATAATACGTTTATTATACGGTTACATGCCACTTTACAGAAGCAGGTGGCCCACAAACTACATGTCCCACAATGCATCTCGTTTGCGCACTGAAGAGACTTGCAATTACTTGCTTTCAAACGTAGTTGGTTATTACCCTATCCGATAATAATCCAATTCAGAGGCAATAATGTAATGCAATACATTATTTTATATATATATTATATATTTATATATGTATATTTATATATTTACATCCGGCCCTTTGAGTGCAACCATAATGCTAATGTGGCCCGCGATGAAATTGAGTTTGACACCCCTGACGTAGAGAGTAGAAAATGCCCAAAGTTAAGAAGTGTTTAAAGCAGACGGTTATTAGTGTCTAATGACTTGTTGAGATGGAGGGTGTGCACGGATGGCTGACAGTGACTTTTATTTTACGAGTCATTGTGATTATGATTAAATTACCCAATCAGTGTCTGTGTTTTGATGAACAGCACATGTTCATTTTATGCCAGCAGCTTGACTCGAGGGTCAGGTGAAATGCATTGGTATATATCATATGTGTTCAAACATACCACATGAGATCCAATGCTGGGTTAAGTGTGCATGTAAAGCAGAACCGTTGGAGTGCGTTATCACAGCATACAGGATATATGGAAACGTGTTTAAATGTCTGCTCACTGCTCTTCTCTCCCCGTCTCCTCTCAGCTGTGTTACCTCCATGCTGACCTCTTCAAAAACCTCAGTGCCAAAGAAACCAAGAAGCAGTTTGTGGAGTTCTACAACACCTTCTTGGACAAAGGGGCCGTAAGTCGCACACACTGCGTTAAAGAGACCCTATTGTGATCATGTTCAGGTTCATATATGTATTTAGTGCCTCGTCTACTGCGACGTGTCTCCGTGCTCTAATGTTCAAAAAGCTCTTTGGTTCTGCTGCACCTCTTTTCACCCTCCGTCTGAAACCAGAGCCCAGTCTGCTCTGATTGGTTAGCTGGCCGGCTCTGTTGTGATCGGTCCCCTTCTCAGATCACAACGTGTTGGGGCGCTGGCCATTTGAAGCGCGAGTGTTACATGTGTGGGGGAGAGGAACCCCCTCTGACGATATGCATTGATCAGCTTTTCTGTAAGGAAGCACAGCTCGTCTGATGACCTTGAGATGACCTCTGACTCCAGTTTCCTAAAGTTTGACCTTCAGCCCTGCGGTTTTTTTGTTTGAACGTCCCTTGTGGGTTTTGGGGGGTTAAGTGTAACTTATTGAGATCTGCCCAAAGTAGTTTGGAATAGCATCGTTACAGCATGAATTTCTCATGGCGATCTGAAACATGTTGGCTTACATTTGAGCAGCACTAATGTATGTTAAAATAACAACAGAATAAGAAATGACTTTTGTTTGTTCTGAAAGTCAAAGTCAACTTTATTGTCAATCTTTCAGTTTGTGTGTACAGACAGAGAGATCGAAATACCGTTTCCCACAATCCCGAATACAAATATATATAAAAATATGTATACAAATATGTATATACCTATATAAATAAACTCATGTTTGCATCATGGTTTGAAACGCCTCCATCATAGTCCTGTACCGGCAGACTTAAATCTTCTTTTTGTTTTCAGGCTTAAAAGATTTGTGTCAGTTAATGGCAAATACTTTCTCTTTCAGTGTTCGGTGCGTATTATATCAACATCTACTCGGATAAAAACAGCAACACAGATATTAGACTTTTTTCTCATTGTGTTGCATCGATGGGAATCTGATATACCACACAGCTGTAGTCTATAGTTAAACTCAGGAGAGACGTTGTGTGCTCGTGTTTTGTTTGTGAGCGCACGGCTGTGTCGTTACTCTCTTCTCCCTTTCTGTGTGTCATCACTCCTCGCTGCACACCTGGCCTCTGTCACTTCTCTGTTATATGTCCTGCTCTGCACATGTCTATCAGCCCAGCTGGTTTGTGCTTCTCTCACTCCCTTTCTGTGTGTCTGTCTGCATTTCACCCAAACCCCTCAGCTTCCTGTCAGGATTGTGGGAAAGCCCCTTTTATTTTGATCCTTCATCTTTGTTAAACCCATTGACTTAAACTTGGCCCGTGTGGTTGTTTTCATGTCAGTGACACAGCTCAGTCTCTCATATGTGGACGGTTGTTTCCCTGTAGTTGTTGGGTTATTTCTGGTGTTTAAATGCCCCCTTGTGGTGATATGTAGCTACTGCACACATCAGAATATACTACACAGCATTGCTTTGGGCCACACATAACAAAGAACCCATTATACATGTACACTCCTGCACTCGTGCCACTTGTTAGGTATTCCTAGTTTAGCACTGATTTGGGTACAAAGAGGTTTTAATTCAACTTCATGGTTGTTTTACAGGTTTAATATGTGTTCCTGTTCACCCGTATTGCATTATACAGGTTTTTTTTAATTTAGCCAACCTTTTATTGATTTGAATGGGATAGACAAAATAATCGAAACCCTGTCCTTCAAAAATGACAACACAGCAACTGAACATTATAACCTTTTTGGCAGGACGGCTGTATTAGGTTGCATACATGTTATCTAGGTGTACCTAATACACTAAGGAAGAATCACATTGTACAAACATTTTCAGTCTTCTTATAAATATGTGATATATAATCTCATATTTACCATATTATATAAACAAACGATTCATGTCCGTGCACCTGTTTTGTCTTTCCCTCCACGATATAGATTCTCCGAGTGGCCCTACCACCAAATGTAGCCCATGAATTGGGTAAGTTCTTTTCTTTGTCAGAATACAAGATTCAAGGCTTTTATTGTCACGTGTGCAAAGCTACAGTGTAGATATGTCAATGGAAATCTTAGGTCACAGGCTCCTCCAACAGTGCAACAACAATAAACAGATAAAACAGTGCAAGTAAATACAAATACAGTAGAATAGAAATAGTGCAAGAAGAGGCTAAATACAAGTAGTTGGAATATGATATATGAATTTCTATGCACACACACCGCAGCCCCCGATACACACGTCTCATATTCAATCCCCCTTCTCCCTAAGAACGGACCCGTGCAGATCTGCTCCACGAGGACACCCAGAGGCGTTACGTTCAGGAGGTTCAGAGCCTGCAGGCGGCTGAAGTGGCCAAGCAGCTGGAAGATTTCAGGTGAGAAGACTCCTCATCCCAAACTCCAATAACTAGTCAGCTGTAATCTTATTATACTATTATACTATTGTACCAAAAGCCTCACCATTGCTTCCAATTTAAACAAAACGCTACAGCTGGTTTCTTACCTATTTCAAAACCATGTTATCACATTGGATGGATTAGTTGCATCAAATGAGTATGGGCAGCACTCAGAGTCAGTACAATCACCTGTGCACCTGCTGTGTGTGGAAGAGAGGGGGAGAGGGGCGCAGTATTTGAGTCAAGTTATTTGACCACCACTTTGTAGTTATAGCTGGATTATTCAGATTATATGTTTTTCCATGTTCTAATAAATTCATTAAATTAAGGTTTAGCATTGATTTGGATTTCAGCATAATGATTTATTTGCCACTGAACACCTATCTTGGCATCTTAACAGTGGTTTCCTGTCAATAGAGCAATAATGTACGCTTTGCAGACACAGTCAATTTAAATATGTTTTTTTACATAGATTGATTTAACTACAACTCACCATTATAGTTTAATTTCAAGATAGCACTTAGCTTCCGTTCTTGCTGATCAATATGAAATGAAACATCTAAAATTAAAATATGCATAAGATCATTTTGAGTGTTCATATTATAACTTTTAGATGGGCTGCTTTGGATTAAGATGTTCATGAAAGAACCCTGATATTTCAGAGTGAGCTTGAGCACGCCATAGGAAACATCACGGAAAGCACCATGAGAATTAGCATCTTGTCGTTAATTAAAAAAGTTCTCTGTTGATGAATAGCCATAGGCACAGAAATACACTGAGCAGCCCTCGTCATCTATATCCTGAGTCTGCTCCTTGCTCACAGAATTGGGAAACCTTAGTTAGTATACTGCATTCATTCTTTGTTTTGAATATGAACCCTACCAAACTCTTGCCCCCGTCTGCTGTGTCGTGCACAGGCAGAAGAGGATGATGGGTATGACGCCCAGCGAGGCTGATCTCAGCGACGTGGAGAGCCACAACTCCACCAACCGCATCCCCAGAGAGATGAAGGAGAGGTCTGTGGCCGAGAACCTGCTGGACAAGATGTCCGAGACGCAGTGAGTGTTTGTTTTTACCAACACTACTGCTACAAAGCATTTCAATATGCATGCGAGTTAGAGATGTTGGCTTTAGTAGTGTCTACTTGCAAAGGAGGCAATGAGGAACGAGTGAGTGCCCACCAATGTTAGTCAAAATCCTTTTTAAGTGTTCAAATAAATGTGTATAACATAAATTAGAGTATGGTCTTATTATCCAATATGTTCTGTCATGGTTGAGGTACAACTAGAACACACAATGTAAAGATGTGGATGCACAGGGCGTCCGCGGGGTCTTCAAAAGTATTACAAGTTGATAAATCAATTTAGCAAAAATTAAGGCTATTAAAAAGTATTAAACGGCATTTTGCAAGGTGTGATTCTGTGGAGTTTATTGACGGCATCCCGTTGGGTTTGACGTCATCTGAACAGGACATCGCACGCTCACTGCTTGATAGCGCGCAAAGGTCCGTTTACGCCGGTTGCTAAGCAACATCGTTACGGGGAAATGCAAGTCTGCGTCCAAATGTTTGGAAGATAAGGAGGAAGGAAGGAAGTCAATGTGAGGTAAAGTGTGTCGCCAAGGTAACCGGTTAAAACTCAAAGTCGCGATGAGGTTTTAAAATGTATGGAAAGGGTCTTAAAAAAGGTCTTAAAAGGAATTACATTTGACTTCCTGCATATACCCCGATGCAGAGGGAAGACAACAAACAGTCCCTTTCATGTTTGCAGTACCACATTATCTGAAAACCTGTATAAATCAGGCGGATGACGGATAAAAAAGCTGTACACACAAAAAAGACATCAGTGTCCTCTCTGTTCCCTGCCGCTCCCCCTCAGAGCTGAGAGGAGGATTAGGCTGTCAGATTAAAAAGATGGAAATCAGCCCTTTTGGACCGGTGCCCTCTAAAGCTGGCACCACACTTCCTACAAACTGCGTAGTAGGTATACACCATTAGCATGTGCACACAACCAATCCCGTGCAAAAGAGAGATATCCAGAAGGAGATCAAATAAAGCACGGCCATTTCAATCTGATGAAAATCGCAATATGGACAATATTCCAATCGCAGGAAGCGCAACATTTCTTAAAGGCTAAATATGTGTTAATAACATTTTGAATGAAGTACTGTGGTGCTGCATGATATCCCATCCTACAAATCATATTTTATAGACTTTAAAGATGTTTGTCTGGTACATATCCTCTTAAAAAAATCACAACATGACGATTTTAATGTATTCTTCAATCATAAATAGAAAAATGAAGTCCCTCCAATATCGTTAATCACATTGCAATTTCAATATCAAGGCAAGGCAAGTTTATTTATATAACACCTTTCAAGGCAATTCAAGGTGATTTACAAAAATGAAAGATATTCAGACATACAAAGGCGTTTAAAAAAAAAAAGATAATAAAAGAAACATTAAAAGAAAAAAATACACGTATTATCAGGTCAAATGCAGCTCAATAAGTACATTTTTCCAAATCATGCTGCCCTAAAATCAAGCTCACCGAACTAGTCATCTGGAGGGGGAACAGTCATTGGAGGAGAGTTGAAAAGAGCAAGGAGGAAGCGATGAGGCAGAGAGGAAAAGATGGAGTCAGCAGTGCCACGCTGGCAGGAAGGCCCTCGCCGGGCACCCTGCCAACTGGAGGGAGGAGGAGGGGGGGGGGAGAGAAAAGGCCAGAGGGTTATCGATGCTGCCCTGGACGCAGTTAAGGAAAGAAAGCAAGAGATCTGGGGGAAAGTTAATCCATCCTTGACCCCGTGGCCGACTACAATGTGTTATCCTCCGCAAGAGGAGAGTCAGACAGACAGACAGAGAGAGAGAGAGAGAAGAGGCCAGCGAGGAGCAGATAACTGTCCAACTTCATCTTGTCAGAGCAGAGAGGGAAAAGCCACATAAATGAAGGCAGCAGCAGCAGCAGCAGCAGCAGCAGCAGCAGCAGCAGCTGATGGAACCAGGCTGTCAGCGGAGAGGACGCAGACAGCCTGTGAATCAAAGACATGATCATTCAGCTTTGACTCACTCACACACTCTGAGCTCTATCTCCAACGCACAGACGGTTCATTCACTTTCCCTCCATTCATCCCTCCTGACAATCATCTCTCTATTGCCCTCTTTCACACCCGCTGACCCCCCGTCCAATCCCCCCCACCCCTCACCCGACCACAACACGGCGACCTCGCCCCGGATGTTTCTCATTGGTCTTTCTGAGGCAGCCGGGCTATGTTGGGGAATCCCGGGGAAACCCCTCCCATCCTTCAAAACATGAGTATCGGATTTCCACTGTGTTGCCTGTGTGTTGCATCAGACTAAAACACGGTTACATAGATATTTCCGCTGTGCTGGATCATTGCTGACGTCGCATTTCCTTTGCAGACAGATTCCCAGAGAGACAAACCAGAGCAGATCAACTTTAGACAATAGTTTGACTTGTTTGCAGATTTTAAAGAGCGCGAGTAGATTTGTCTTTACATAGAAAGAGGTGCAGCTCCTTTTTTTGTTCATTTTTTTCCCTCTTTTGTTGCACATTTTAGAATATGTTCAATAGCTTGTGCTCTGAATACAATACAACAACAATCAGTTTTGAGTTGGATCAGGAAACACTTAGGCGCTTCAGATTCCATCGGCCAAAAACACACTTAACAATCAGTCGAGCGAGAGAAAGGAAACATGCTACTTAAAAGGAATAGGTGAGCGGGATGCTGCGACATGAGGGACTCTGTTTCTCCTTTTGTCACTTTCACAACAGTAACATCACGCGTGTCTCTTTTTATTTCAGACCTACAATTGTCATGGACGAAGAAAAGTGGTAAGTTTGTTTATTAAGTTTGAAATATTTGTATGAGTGTTGTCAAACCACAAGAATGCATACTGTGGCACCAAGAACTAATTATAACATATTTCAATTGATTTTTTTTGTTGAGGAAATTACCTTTGTATTATATGTGTACTTTGTGTAATACGTTGTGACTGCGTTAAGCTTTATCTGGTAAAAAGAACACAATGCATTCTTCTACTTCTTGATACATGCGTCACATGTACAGTAATATTATTAATCCATATCGTGCACTTCTTAGTTTTTTATGCTTTTCTTTGAACACTTCTAGTCCTTAGTGATACAAGTTCTTTATGCTGCAGTCAGTGGGTGTTTCTCAATGTTGAGGAGGCTCCCACAATGCAGTTCGGCAAAGCGTGACGTCACCCCATTCAAAGTGAATGGGCAGAAGCGTTGAAGCTTCAACGCACGCCGCCGTGTGGACGGGCCGTAACAGGTGTGCAGGTGTGCGTCATATGCGAGGCTCTGCCTTAAATGGAGCGCGATTTCCTCCAAATATTTAGAAATTGGTCCGTGCGCAAAGCATTGTGGGGATTTTAAGACCGCGGAGTCTACACATGTGCAGCCTTGAAATTTCCCGCAACGAAGTACGCCGGGCTCGGTAGAATTCCAAGTATGCTGGACATTGGAACAGTCCTTCGGCGGCACTCGATGACGTAGCATCCTTGACATAGTGGCTCTGGAGCAGCCTTCCTAGACATTGAGAAACACCCAGGGCATTCATCCTGCTCTGTAAAACCGAGACTGTGTTTTTGTTGAGCGCAGATCCCCAGACGCTCCCCCCGCAGTCCTTTTCCTCCCAACTCCTCACTTTTCTCTCCTCCTCACTCGTTTTAACTCCCGCTCCTCCCTGTCTGGAGCTCTTCAGTTTGCCTCATCCTTCTCCCCCATTCGAGGATCTCATTTTCTTCATAACAAACTGCACTTTTCCATTTGTTGCATCAGTGACACCCAGTGGCGTTTTTATATGTGCAAAAGTGGTGGGGCACAAAAAACATAGATGTCTATAAGCTTCTGCAGTGAGGTTCATGGCTGGTGAGGCTCTGGCACTGACTCTCTTCAGGTTTACAAATATTATATTTTGACCTAAATCAAAATATAATATTATTTTCAAAAGCTTTCTTTGTCTGATGCTTCAATTAATTTTAAACAGACAGTTCAACAAAAAATGTCATTTTATCATTTAAATATTGAATTGTTCTCTCTTAGTAAGATCCCATTTTCAATACAATTGCAGTCTTACCTTGACATGAAGATTAAGTCCATTTGCCTATCCCTCTGGACAAAAATCTCTATTACTTTTTTGTAAAAGTCTTCCTTATCTTCTTGTAGTTTCAAAAGTCTATCATAAATCTAATCGATAGATTTATGATTAGAAAATGATAAAAGTAGGGTAGACATGTGGATATTATCCGGCTGAACAAAACGTGCATTTATCTAACAGGTTTGTTTCCCACAGATCTTATTTGGAGCTATTTTCTAAAATCCTATGGAGAAATCTCATTGCTTTTTTGTCGAGGGAAGCCATGCGCAGCTTACTTCCGGGTTTTAGGACGCCTCACTGCAGCTCTTTCGTCTCCTCTTCACACACCACACTTTTCACGGCACACGTACTTACAGCCAATCAGCTCTGAATTATGTGAGATGACATATGGTGGGGATGGCAGCACTATGCCCCTATGGTCATTATTTTTTTGCCACACACATTAAATAGGAAAATATTCTGAGCATGCACAGTGTAGTTTTTACAGTCACCGTTCACTTAGACAGTGAGAGGGAGGGGCATGATCGGGTTTTAATACGTTTTTTGTTAATTTTCTCCTTTTTAACTTTTTTTTGTATTTTCTTTATCTTCTTATAATTCAAAGATTTATTATACCACTTATATAATTTAAGTTTTTTTTCTTTTTTTTCTAATTTCTATATTCTCATAATGGCATATATTTTATGTATTTATTTAATATTATTATTATTATTATTATTGTATGTTATTTCTGTTATTGTTTATTTTTCAAACTTTATCCATATAAATATACATTTACATAAAGTAAAACAACACTATTACTATTTATTATATGTACCCATCTATGAGAATTGCATAACCATGAATTACAATATTTGTAATTACAATCAAATAAAACATCTTGCATAAAAAGTTATAATTTAGTAACAAACAATGTATTGGTTCTAACAATGAATACATTTCTCTATCTCCACCCTAGCCAATCCATCTTCTCAGCAGTGGCCTACTACATGAAGCACCTCGGGGTGAAAACCAGAGCTGTGGACAGTAAGAAGTCCAGAGGAGGTTTCTTCAGGAGTAAACTGGTAAAGGTAAAATAAAATCAGCTCTGGAATAATAACATCCCCTTTCTGTCAGTGAAACCAGATTAAGCAGACAATACACGCACTCCCCTGTCCTCATACGACCCGCTTGGGGAAGCGTTTGTGTTTCTGGAGCCCTCACATTTTACTTATTGTCTTTCCAGAACAAGAGGGATGAATCCTCAAAGGCTAAACCCAGAGGAGTGTTTCCGGGCATCCCCAGCTGGATCGCAGGCAACAGTAAGTATCTGCTTTTGGTGTCTTATTGAAGAGACATCACACCATAGCCGCCGCGTTCACACTGCGGTACTTTTCCCACAAAGGTTCATGCGAACTTAGTTCATGCGAACTCTTTAGTTCGCATGAACTAAGTACAGATCACGTTCACACCAGAAAAAGTCCCTGGGGGTGGATTAGGCAAATGAAGCCGCTGACGTCACTTCTTCTTCTTCTGCTTTGGGTTTACTGGCAGGCCGCAAACCACTTCACGGCGTATACTCCCGCCCAAAGTCCCCGGCCGGAAGTCTCCGGAGTTGGGGACTGGCTTCAGTAGAAGCTGCTGGGAGTCCCAGCAGCTTCTACTGAAGCCTTCCGAGTAAATCGCCAGAACGCCGACACCTCCTCATCTCCACCGCTCCCATGTTTTATTTTGTGTTGCCATAAGTTAGTCTCTCTGCGTTTCTGCGCTGGGCTAATGCTAATAATGCTAATGCGAGGATTATAAAATGGCGGCTTCACAAAACTTTTTGGGAGCTTTACTGGGCGTGGTTTGCAATTCGCCCAGCCAATCAGGAATATAGCTCTTTTCTCAAAAAAGAGCCGCTCGAAAGTCCCTGCTCTCTAGCAGGGACTTTCGAGGGGGTAAAAAGGTTCGCATGAACTACTTTTAGTACCGGCTCTTTTTGGTGTGAACGCGATCATGAACTAAGTTCGCATGAACCTTTGTGGGAAAAGTACCGCAGTGTGAATGCGGCTAATGAGCTATATTATACTGTTCAGTGGCGAGCCGTCAGGGCCCTCTAGAAAGAAAATAGTGTTTTAGTTATATTTTTCATTAGTTTTACCAAAATAACTTGATTTAATTGTATTTAAAATAACATTACCAAAGAAATAAATCCTTCGTATCTGCCTATTGAGTTTCTGTTTGAATGTGAAGGGTTAAATTAAAGGGCCAGCTATAGTAACTGAACGAGAGAGTAATGTCAAATGACAGTACAATTGACCAATCATATCTTCCCTCTAAATGGGTGGGTTTTATTATCGCGGACTTTATGACAAGTTCCGCCGGCTGTGAAGCTTTTCTTGTTTCCATAGCAACAACAACTTCCTGTCAACAGCGTAAACTCGCCTTCAAAATAAAATCATGCCAAATTACACTTAAGACATACAACTGCAACGAAAGTAACAAACACAATGCAATATCCTTTTCAATTCCAAAGAACACAAATTTGATTATTTACAGGTGTTGTTTTGTGTGGTAGAGGGTCGCTGTCATTGATGCGTTTTGTACCCCGGGCCGTTGTTTTGATATTCCGCTGAAGTATGCGCTGTGACGTAATAACTCTTCTTTTTCTTTCTTTTTTTTCGAGGGAAGGGGGGGGGGGGGGGTCAGAGGGCCTAGGTATAAAAGTCACGGCTCGCCACTGATACCGTTACATTTTTTGTGTGTAATATTTCAAATTCTCACTATATGTGAGTGACATTTAAAAGTATGTATCACTGGCCTTTGAAATAACTATATGTATTATCTTTGAATTTGGATATTGGATGTGAGAACATTGTCCTGACCTTCTTTCCTGTTACAGCTGAAGTCAAACCTAAAACGGAGGCTGAAGGTACTAAACGTCCAGAGTTTGTATCTGTAGGATGGTCACATCCCTACTAATCAACCCGTCTGCATGTCCCAAATTAAACCTGGGAGTCCTGGGTGGGGTACTGTGTAGATGAGTCTGTGTTTCAGGGTGGTTGTTTGACGAATTAGCTGTCTTGTTGTTTTTGTAATCGCCAGAAAAACCTCCCGCATGGCGCACGTATCTCGTCTCCAGGGTTGTGGGTGTTTCTCTGAACTAACCCCCTCATTTACCACAGAGGCCTGATTGCACCATACTCATCCTGTTTGTTTGTCTGTCTCACAAAAACCCTTTCTCACTCACTGACGTGCTTTTGGTTCATTGTTCCTCTTTTGTTACAACTCTGTTAAACTTGTCGCCCTCCTCCTCATCTCTCGTCAGCGGAAAAGGAGAAGGTGAATCCGGAGCGTAAGGGTCTGGGTCCCGGCAGAGGGTCCGTGACTGACTCTGCAATGCCTTCAGCCCCCAGCAGGAAGTCTGTTTCCACTGGAAGCCCCTCCTCCCTGCCTGGGCTGGAGGTCAATGATGGGTCAGGCAACAACGTCAGCATCATCAACAGCCCTGAGTCTTCACATGGGGACGGTAAGCCTGCTTTGACTAGACTGTGTTGTATGTGTTGATTTCAGACAGCCATTTTATTTTATGATCATTTGAGGAACAAGACTAAAGTCAATAATAGGGCTGTATAATAGCACATCCTATCAAGTCAAAGTCAACTTTATGTCAATCGTTCAGTTTGTTTGTACAGACAGAGAGATCCAAATACCGTTTCCCACAATCCCGAATACAAAAACAAATATATATATATCTTTGAGAAATCCTCAAGACTGTCCAAAGCAGCGTAAAAATCCTATAACACATGTATAATAATAATAACCATGTTCATTGTTTTAGCTTGAATTGTTAGCATGCACCTAATGCATCATTTCATTTTGAGTATTCGGTTAGACCGGCTTTCTTAAAATGTTTTAGTTTACTAGTCGCTTACCGTTTATCATAAAAATGAACATTCAAAAAAGTCTATGATTTGCCCGATCGCACACTCAACTGTTGTAACGAATATTATATGTTCCTGCACATAAAGAGTATGTCAGGAATGCATGGTATCATCTTTGAGGTATGAACATAGGAATGTGTTTGTCATGTAAAAAAATTGAAATGTAAAAACAAAAATGTCGAAATACATTACTTTTTTTAAACCCAAGACAATTACACTTTATGTGCCCAGTGTATTGTGTTTGTTTCCCGGGGAAAACACTCACGAGAAACACCGGCTGTTGTTATGCCTGCTGTGACGTCAAGTTACTCCGTTCTCCGTTTGTTATTAGCCGAAGCTTCAAAGTTGTATTTATCACCTGAATTTGGCGAAAAGAGTTTAATATTCTGAAAGCCAAGACTTTGTTTATTTGAAATCAGATGAAAACAAACTCTCCCGGACCCTGCCGTGTTATCTATGATTACTATACGACTTACATTCATTAGTTCAGCCGGAGGGAGGGGGGCGGCGCTGTGGAACAGCAGAGTGCGAGTGAGAGGTGTCATCTTCCCTTTACAAGCTTCAAAAATGTATTTATTGTTTACTTTTGGAAATAAAAGTCTCATATTCTGAAAGCCAACACTTTGTTTATTTAAAATCAAACAAAACACCCGAAAAAAATGTGTACGCAAATCCACGTTTATTTTTAAATGAGCCGTTGCGACTTCCGACTGATTTCGATAGAGCGGGTCACATGTGCTTTAATTAGATACAAACTTTTTACAAGTAAAATACAAACAAAAATAAACCAAACAGATATTGAAGACATACATATTTTCACTTAATAGACGAGAGAACAAACGTTTATAATAATTCTAACTCTTGTGTTTTCTCGCCTCCTTTTCTAACCTCCCAGGTCTCTCAAGCAATCGCTTAGAGCCTCCATGCCAGTCGGAAGGGGGGGACGTGTCCCCTGTCGGGCTCGGGCTCGGGCTCGGGCTGATAGTCGGGGAGCCCCTCTTCCCCATGGACACTTCCACAGAGGACAATGTGGAGAAAGAAAGGTGAGGAGGGTGGAGATGGTGATAACATCAGTAGCGTCCCGGGAGGGGGGTTATAACTGCAGTGTAGGGTCTCATAACATAAGAAACAACAGGTTAAAAGATCAGATAATGAGACTGTATGGAAGGTGTAAAGACTCTAAAGAGATATAATACCGAAGGGGGGGGGGGGGGTGACCCGTGTGCTCGTGCTGAGGGAGCGTGGTAAAACTCCCGCAGCAGTCTGTCCCTGCCGTGTGCTTTTTGTCGTGCTGCCTGTTGCCCGCTAGCTAACAGAGCCTGCAGGTGTGAGAAGGACCCTCGCCAGGTGGACTCGGACCCCATGTTCCCTTCCTCTGCCTTCCCTCTCCCTCATGCCCTCTCCCCTCTTTTCTCCTCATCATGGCACGTCTGCTCTCTTCCTTAACACCTCTGTCCTGTTTCTGTGTGCGTCCTGTTGTGCATCTCCTCATGTTTACAACAGAGCTTCGTTGTTGCATATAAAGGCATTGTTTGTGCAGATCTGACTTCAGGTTTGTCTGGTGATTTCTTCTCGACTTTATAACGGATTATATAGCCTTGACTACAGATGAGGCTTTCTTTGTTGCAGCTTTCTATCCAGTGAAAGGTCTGCCATTTTAGATATCAAACTGTATTTTGTCTAAAGCTTTGCAAAAATAAACAAAAAAACAAGTTAAGATTGACGTATAAGTCGACAGCAAGATGTAAGACAAGGTAGTGACCTTCACACCTTGCTGCCATTCAGTTAATAGTCCGACATGGACACTAACTTGTTTGTATTGCTCGCCCGTGTGCTTTCCAAGGTGTCTCCGTCTGTCGTGGCCAGGGCCCGTCCTTTGTCCTGCTTGTCTCCACAGTTACATGTTTTGCCGGGGGGCTTCGGCGTCTCATTCGGCATGCTACTCTGACAGAGGTTACAACCAGTTTAGTACATGATGTTGGGGTGTGCATATGCATGTTATGGTTGCTGCTGTGATAAGAGGTTGGGAGAGGCGGCTGTGTAACGATGTGGTGTCCCGTGTTTTTACAGACGCAAGACAAGGTGGGTGTCAGCGCCTTGACTGAGTCACATGGACATGCTTCAGGCCTTATACAGAGCACACTTGCAGACTAAAAACAACAACACATACATACATGCATGCACTCCTGATACACAACATAAACACACTAAGTGGCAAGTATCGACGTGTGAAGGAATCGAAGTAAGCTTGATTGTTGAGATCAGTTGGATTATTTGTCGTGGATGTGAATGCACGGTGTGTGGAGAAATGTTAATATAAGTGACCAGTAAAAGGAACGCCTAGTACAGTTATTATGTCAAAGCAAGGCATGGCTTCCTTCCTAACATACTCTTGTACTTAGTTCAGTGTTACTCATGTAGAAAGTGTTGGTAATGCAGTCCTACCATGCCTACAGTATATGAAGCATACTCTATCCAGTATATGCATGTCATATTTCATGCATATTCATTTGTCACTATCTTTTATTGATATGATTTTTTGACATCTCTTTTTTGTGTAAATCTTCTTTGGCTGTACCTAAAATAATGTTTCCTCCTCTTTCCCCTCATGATTAACACAAATGTCTGTGCACACTGAATGCATATGACTTTGATATTTTCTATTTTTTTCACTTTTGATACCTCCTTCTTCCATTCTATGGCATTTTCTTTGTCTTTCCATATTTGTGTTCTTGTTTTCTCCTTGTCCTTCCTGTGGCCTCTTCTCCATTTTTCTTCGTATCCATTTGTCCTCTCTTAAATTCCTCACCGACTTCTTCTCCTATCCCAATTCCTCCTCCCCTCTCCCTTAATGCCTCCCCCCCCCCCCCCACTCTCCCTCCCTACAGTAGGAAAGTGGCTCGTAGTGAGAGTGCCCGTGTGGACCGGCACCCCTCTCGTCGTCGGGGCTCTTCCCGGGCCAAACAGTCCCGTTCCCGTAGCGATGTGGACCTGCAGCCGCCTACACCTGTCATGCTCATCCCCCACCACCTCCATCCGTAAGATGGACAAACCCCCCTCTTAATGCCTCTCTGATTGAGAGGTGCACAGCAGGGACAGACTGTCAACAACAGAATGACAGCAGCCGTTCTAATATTCAGAATTGAAAGGCTTTTTTGTCAAATAGCTTTAGGATAGTTTTAGCAATTTCAATCTGAATTCCCACACACAATAAACTTAAGACATAAAACCAAATAGAAATAGTGCTAGAAGTAAAATAGTGCAAGAGAAGGTTGCAAGTCACCCACTGGTGCAAGGAAATGTGGAAATAAGTGAACTAGAATCAGACATTTTAATCATTTCAGGGGGAAATAGTTTTTTCATGACAGTTGATCGATTTTAGAGTAAAAAAAGGCAAGTCAAATAGAATGTATTATATAAACATAACAAGTATTAATGTGCAATTAGATCTATGAACATACACAATTGGAGTGTAACATTTATAATAAATGATAAATAAAATGTGCCAATATATTGAGTTCCTGGCGCATAAACTGTATAAACATTAGGGTGGTCCTTAGTGCCATGTACATTTTCAAATTCATTTATTTTAATCTCCAACTAGCGGAATTCGTTATGATAGTCAAGAAAAGTCTCCTGGTGAATTTTATTCAAATTCCAACAACATTTACCCCTCCCTCATCAACCTTGACGTTTAGCCTCACGTAGAGTGGTCCTTAAAATGAAAGTGGGAAAGTCTAAGCTCCAACCCCCAGAATTCATTCTATTAGTCAAGAAAACATTCACCAGGAGAGTTTTATTGACTAATAGAATGAATTCTGGAGGTTGGAGCTTAGACTTTCCCACTTTCAATTTTAAGGACCAGCCTAATAAACATGTAATATGGGATAACAGGGTTCTTACAGTCATTGAAAAGTCATGGAAATTCAAAATGCTAATTCCAGGCCCTGGCAAAGTTATGGAAAACAATATTTTCCCCAAAGTTTTGGAAAAGTCATGGAAATGTAACTAAAGTTGCATCAAATATAATTTAGATTTTATCCAATCGCCGAAATAGTAATACTATAATGATAATAAATACTGTATCGTATAGTAAGGAAACGTAACATGGCATTTAACTGACGAGGTGTTTTGCTAGTGAGAGATTTTAGTTGCTTTAGCCTGTAGAAGCTAGTAAGCCTACTATTTGATTTGTTTTAGGCACAACATGTTTCAGACCTTATTTTCCTATCCATGTTAAAATAAACCCTTTCCAGTGGTACCGCTGAGAAACAGTAATGTTTTTGGTCATGTAAAATTAGGTAAAGGTCATGGAGAGGTCATGGAAAATCATTGGTGAAAAAGTGTATGAACCCTGGGATAAGATAAAAGAAAGATCTGAATATAAAATAAATACAGCAATGAGATACTGGGTATTGTTATAAAATATAAATACATGTGTATGCTCTTAAAAGAATCAGAAACCAGTGAAACAGAATCATTGGTAATAAGAGTCGACTAACCTTTATATATACAGTCTATGGGACAAACTCATCCAGAACTATTAGGTAGATCCCTTTATGAGGATATCTACTGATTGATTTTGAAAGGGCAAATGCCCATTGCCTCCTGCCGACAAAACGTTCAGGAATCAATGTGACGGCTTGAGTCATTATTCACTGCTGGCCTCTGAATGCACCGACGGATAGTGAGTAACAGTTAAACAGTGAAAGGTCAGTGATGTCGCTCTTTAGGGGAACGATTATTGAGTGAGCTCAGTGTTGATCATTAAGTAAGCATGACGTGTCTTAGCCTTTTATTAAGGGTTAGTTAACTACCTCATAATTGACTGTAAATCCACTTCACGGTAGGGCTGCTCGATTATGGCAAAAATCGTAATCTCGATTATTTGGGTCAATAATTGTAATTGCAATTTATTAAATGCGATTATTCATTGACTTTGAAAACATCCATTTATTGGAGAAAGAAATGTGAACAGTATGTTTTTAACAGTTGATTACCCTGAACTTTAAGTATAATTCAACTGAAAAAAAAAAAGTAATAATAAAAAAATTATTGTTTTATTTCGATTACGTTGTTTTCGTAATCGTTGCAAGCTATAATCGTAATCGCGATTCAAATACGATTAATTGAGCAGCCCTACTACACGGTCATTTGTCAGAGTAAGAAAACAGGGTTCCAGTTAGGTCAGAGATTTCAATATATCTTTGAGCTATTCTTGATCAACCTTTACGATGAAAGCTGCTTTTTCATCGTGGAGGTCCAGAGCGTCTTTGTGCAAATAATGCCCGGAAGTGTACAAGGGAGGAGAAGCCGGAAACAGAAACACTTCAATTTAAAGTGGTGTGATTGAAAGTTTATGAATAATTATAAGACCATAGCTGGGCAACAGATAACCTACAGGTATTTGCACTTTTCCATTTTTTACTCGGAGCATACAAGTAGTAATTAAAATCTCCCATTTTATTTAGCCTAAATCCTCATATGTTGTCATTATAATAGTGAAATAGCTTTGCGATGTTATAATATTGATCCTAACATGCAACTACTAGCAGCTATTGATGTAAGCTAAACTGAGCTACAGGAAACATAACAACAAAAACAATGGTGCATAGTTTATCCGACAGGTATTTTGGCGAGTAATGTCACTTCCATATATTATCTAGCGTAACACATACCTGGTGTGCCTTTTTTAGAAATGCAACCAGCTATTGTTTAGGGTTATCAACCTCCACTAGTGACACCAGAGTGTGTGTTCAATCACTTGAATTGTATTGTAGCAGTGAAATTAATCGTTCTCCTTTTCCTTCCTTAGTTTCGATGGCCCAGTTCTCCCCCCTGAGGGGCCCGGCTACTCCCCCACCAGTCCCTCCCCCCAGCTGGAGGAGTTGGAGCCCCGCCTCCTGGAGTTCGAGCAGGACCCGGCCAACTGGAGGGAGCTGGCCCCTCCTGAAGCTCTGTCCAGCCTCAGCAAGAAGGAGACCAAACGGCAGGAGGTTATTAATGGTGAGGAGAGGAGAGATGATGACGACAATAATAATGGAACCAACCTCCAGTGTTGATTAGGGAGGCAGGCAGTGTCCACACATTCAAGAGCAGGCTGAAGACTTTCCTCTTTAGTACAGCGTACACTTAGGACTGGTTTAAACTCCCTTTTGTGTAATATATACCTGGCTGCTAAATCCTAAGAACTGTTACAGGATGTGTAATTTTTTTTAATTATGTAACTTTTTTATTTTTTATTATATCATAACTTAGTACTTTTTTTTAATGCATGTCACATATTTAACATAATATGTAACATTAAGATGTCTGTGGCTCTTTTTCCTGCTGTAACTACGCACATTTCCCCTCCGTGGGACTAATAAAGGTATTCTGATTTAAAGGGGACCTATCATGCAAAATGCACTTTTGTATGTCTTTTATACATGAATATGTGTCCCCGGTGAGTCAGGGAACTCACCAAGTGTCAGAAAACACAACCATCTCTCTTTTCCTCCATACCCAAATCTCTAAAAACGGGGCTGCAACGAATCTGATACAAATTTGAAATATCTCTGACGTCAGAAACGAGGAGCTCCGCCGATATGGGCAACTCTCCACCTATCAGGAGGAGACAGCCACGGCCATTGCCGTTCGAAAGCGCTGGAGACGCTGTAGTACATATGCCAGGCCTGTAGGTGGCGCTGTAGTACATATGCCAGGCCTGTAGGTGGCGCTGTAGTCTGCCACAAAAGCAGAATCAATGTTTATTTTTTTATGTTTATTTATATAGCCCAATATCACAAATGTTACATTTGTCTCAGTGGTCTTCACAGTTTATACAGAATATCAGTATGACAATACGACACCCTCTGTCCTTAGACCCTCACATCGTACAAGGAAAAACTTCCAAAGAAAACCCACAGTTTAAAGGGAAAAATGGGAGAAACCTCAGGGAGAGCAGCAGAGGAGGGATCCCTCTCCCAGGACGGACAGACGTGCAATAGATGCCGTGTGTAAATTGAAAAGATAATACATTTGCAACATAGGTAGTCCAAATGTTTGGAAATGCATGTGTGTATAATAGGAAGATGAATCCACGAGGATATCCATCCAGGACCACAGCCACGACTCAAGATCCAGCGCTCGCGATCAGCCCTTGTGAAGACAGGGCTGGAAAAGAGCAAATAGAGCGAAATGAGGCATGGCTAAAATGCATGATCTGTTTGGTATTTTGAAAAAAAAACTTCGCGGTCATGTTTTATATAGGTATGGCTCTACAATATATCATTCAAATATAGCATGATAGGTCCACTTTAAACATCCTCATGGACCTTTCCTTTTATGGAATTGTAATTATTGTATTCTAACTGTATTTGTGTCATTGTGTTATGTACCCACTCATTGGTATTTTCACATTTATCTTGTCATTTTACTATATTCTCAGATATGTTTGTTGTTTTTACATCATCGTTCATGTTTGGTGATGTGTGAAGCCCTCTGAGACAAATGTGATATTGGGCTATATAAATATATTTGAATTTCATTTAATTGAATAAAACAGCTGTACAGATATATAGTTGCAGTATTATAGCAATCCCTATTTTATGTTTTCTCTTATGTTGTGCAAACTCCCTCTCCCCTTCAGAGTTGTTTGCAACTGAGCACGCCCATGTGCGGATGCTGAGTGTCCTCCAGATGATCTTCTACAGGCCTTTGGCGAGAGAGGAGCTCCTGACCTACACCGATCTCTCCGCCATCTTCCCCAATCTGGATGAGATCATTGAAATGCACTGTGAGTGCTGCTGAAAAAGAGGCCTTTTCTCATTTGTGTTCCCACCCTCCCCGAGTCAGACATAGACACCGGGAAGCTAGAGTTCTTCTCCCAGGCACGAAGCAGACCTGCATGCAGTGAATGTAAATCAGCACCTCGAGTGTGAAGCTGCTTGTTTTGTGTACTTGTTGCCAGTGATAAAGGTAGCTAGATGTACAGAATTACAGAATGTAAGAGTTGGAAAGTGAAGAATAAATCAGTATTAAATGTTATTAAATGTTTCCTTCAGAATTGTTGGTAAGGTATGACTGCACATATAAGGAATTAGAATTTGGTTGATCTCAAATTGACTTATAAAGACAAAGAGCTTAGAACAAAACTGACCAAGATATAACAAACAATAATAAACACATATTGAATGACTAATGTTATTAGTATACAGTAAATGTAACATAGGGGGATGCATGTTAAACAGTTGGTTAAATGTAAATAATTGATTTATTTGTCTCTTGCTGTGAATCCAGATAACTTCCTGGAGAGCCTGACCAAACTGCGATGTCAGGAAGATCACTTCATAGTCAAACACATCAGCACCACAGTGCTCAACAGAGTGAGTACTTTACGAATGACTCGATCTCTCTTCCCCTTTTTCTCCGTCTGTGGTTGTTGCTTTCAGGGAAAACTCCAACGGATACGTGCAGATTTAACCATTTACTTTCCACATAACTTTACATTAGTTGTGCAAAGATCCGATTCTATGCTTCTAAATGTTCAAATGCTATTTATGTATGAAAGCAAAATATTGGCTGCAGCTTTATCACAATCTGTACTCGGTACCCTTCCAGCTCTTTCTCCATCTGCCCATCTATTCATTCCCTCGTTTTTTTACTTCTGGCTTTCACAAAACAGTGTCATTTCATGTGCGTGTGTGCGTGTGTTTCAGTTCGGAGGTACGGAGGGGGAATGGTTCCAGAAATTGACAGCCCGATTCTGCAGTCACCAGTCGTGGGCCTTGGACCAGATCAAGAGCAGACAGAAGAAAGAGCCACGCTTCAACTCCTTCATACTGGTAGACACACACACATATATACACACACACACACACACACACACACACACACACACACACACACACACACAACAAACAAACTGACTCTTAAAGGATTAACAGAAATAAACACACAAGGATGTTCCCACAGCTGCATGGACATGTTAGGGGTCAGATATCTGCACATATTATATAAACTAATTCTGTGTGTGTGTGTGTGTGTGTGTGTGTGTGTGTGTGTGTGTGTGTGTGTGTGTGTGTGTGTGTGTGTGTGTGTGTGGGTGTTGTGGTGTGTGTGTGTGTGTGTGTGTGTGTGTGTGTGTGTGTGTGTGTGTGTGTGTGTGTGTGTGTGTGTGTGTGTGTGTGTTTGTGTGTGTGTGTGTGTGTGTGTGTGTGTGTGTGTCTTTCCCCCGGAGGCAGAGAGTAAGCCCCAGTGCCGCAGGCTGCAGCTGAAGGACATCATTCCCATAGAGATGCAGAGACTGACCAAATACCCGCTGCTGCTGGAGAATATTGCCAAGAACACAGGTGTGTGTGTGTGTGTCCTATGCCTGGTTGTCCTTCACTTTTGTGTAGATGTGCTCAGTTTACACATTTTAATGAGTCCTTAGATTTTTACTAATGATGGTTATGCAGCTTAATTATGCTTATTAATAAAATGCGTAAAGGAGTGGACCCAATACTAAATGTTTTATTACAATATTATGCTTTCTATTGTTACTATGCATTTTTCTGAAAATTGTACTGGACTTTTTTTTTTATACTAACTAGACCGACCAAGACCAATGTGAACAATGTACAATAGCATCCTATATATTAGAGCTGTTTGAAGCGCAGTATAATAAAAGTTGTTGTATAGTTTCGTGGAATATATCCTAACGCTGCTCTGTATTTGCCATTTGCCTTTTTTTGTTTTGCAAAAGAGGGAAAAGGTGAATAAAAGGAGTTAAAAGTGACGGATAATGACCCTTTCATAACTCTTGTGTTCATGTAGAACGTGCAAACTGATGCATGGGTTTATACATGTTATGACAGCTATATGATGATCTATCTGTTTGTGTGAAAGTGTAGATTAAGAGTAATGCCGACGTGTATCAGAAGAACAAGGGATACATGCGGACTAACTTAAGCACGGCAGCAAAACATTTAAACAATCGATTACTGTCCGTCCCAGGTTCTCTGTGTCCTCTCGTGATTTATGGCTTTAGTTTGGGCTCTGCTGTGAAAGCTGTATCTTCCTCACCTTTGTTTTTTTCCTGTCTCTCCCCAGAGGACCTGACGGAGAAGGAGAGGATCCAGCAGAGCGCAGAGTGCTGCAGAAAGATCCTCAACCATGTCAACGACGAGGTCAAAGAGATGGAGAACCTATTGGTGAGAAACACACACTCCATCACTCAACACACCGTTGTGTGGTGATTGAGCACCAATTGAAGTCTCGTGAATTCACTTTGAGACGTCTGTCCTCTTTCTGACCTTTTCTCTCTGTCTCCAGAATTTGAAGGACTACCAGCGCAGACTGGACACATCGGGGCTCAAGCCCAGTAACGAGCTGTATACAGAATATAAGGTAACGTGTACACACTGTTAAACTTTACAGATTGGACCTTTTTTGCCCGAAATATTCTCATTATTCTCCCACTGGCTCTTCTAGAACATCGACCTGACTCAGAAGAAGATGCTTTATGAAGGCCTGGTGACCTGGAAAGTCACAAAGGAAAAGGCAATTGGTAAATATACTTTGCTTGTTTACGTATTTAAAGTATGAAACCTTCCTGGGATTATCAGTTCTGCTGCAGAAAAAGGGGCAAACATTCTTTAAAGACTCTTATATGTGAATATGATTAAGTTTAACACTTTATTAACAGTCATACTAAGCTTAATTAATAATAGTGATGTTTATTCATTTAAAATCCACAGATGTTCTGCTTATCTGATTTTAAGCGATACACTTTGGTTTTATTTTTGAATATTTCGGTTTTCAATTCCTCTTTTTTAAATGTGTAGATAAAGGCTTGCTATCAGAGGAAACCCAGCTGCAGTGTGGGTTTTTAAAAAAAACTTATTTTACCCATGACTTCCTTTTTTTTAATGTCAGGTTAAGTTCAATAACCTATCTATTCTATTCTATTCAATCAAATTTAGTTGAACTTTATTTATTCCTTTATTGGAAAATGCACACATTAGTACGTCGCAACATATTGCTTTCACATGAAAAGCAGAACACACATTTAATACACACAGAACACTAAAATAACCATAAACCAGCAACTAAACACGTAGAAAAAAGGGTACCACTTTACAATAAGACTAGCTTTATAAAGGGTTTACAAATAGTTTGTAATTCATGTATTAATTAGGTTGTGAACACTTTCTAAATCATTAATACGCTTTTACAAGACATGAGATAAACAGGGCGACTGTGACCGGTTGCCAAATAGTGAGTCCACATGTATCTGTACTGCTAAGCCTTATATTGGCTACCTAGCTTACTTTGTCTCCTTCATCAGCCAGCATCCTTGGTATCTGTTGCTCACTGAGTTGATTCTCTCTGAGTAGCCAGTATAAGGCTTAGTCATCTTGCCAAATAGTGAGCCTGTGTTGATGCATGCAAACTGTTAGAACTGGTTTATAAATGGTTCTTAATGATTAATAAAGTGTTTACAACCTAATTCATAACCTAACTATAAACCCTTTATGAATCCTTTATAATAAAAATAATATATTTTATTTACAAGCGCACTTTTCATTTGCGTAAACAAAACTCAGTGCTATATATATATATTATATAGTCTTATTGTAAAGTCGTACCAAAAAAAGTAATAAAACATTAACAAAATATTGTAAAAAGAAAAACGTCAATCAAGGCAATATGCTTGATAAACTGGATGTGGAATTGGTCCTAAATACATTAATTAATAAATACATATAAATATCTGAAAAGAACAATCTAAAGTAATGAAGCATACACATAAACAATTACCTGTGAGATATTTCTTAAAGGCCCTATTATACTATGTTTCATCCATATATTACAGCTCTCAGTTATATACAGAGCATGTGTCTGAAGTGTTTGGCTCCAAACACCAAACAGATCATTGCAGCATTACCCATAATCCCCTCTGTTTCAGCCCTGTTTCCAAAGTGCTGATTCTCTGTCGGTAGCTTTAAATGCTAATGAGCTGCTGCTGGGCGAATCTTCTTTCCTGAGACTTCCAGAATCTCTTTAAACAGAGGGGACACGTGTTTATGGAGAACATACATGAACACGTGGATTTTGAATAATAGGGGACCTTTAAGCGGACAGCAGAAAACGTTCCTTTTTTCACTTGTATTTCCTCCCTGTCGTTTGCTGTCCTTTCCCTCCTCCTCGTCCTCCTCCTCTCAGAGGTGCAGTGTGTGTTGCTCGGGGACCTGCTGGTGCTCCTCCAGCGGCAGGACGACAAGATGGTCCTCAAATGTCAGAGCAAGAGCAACATCGCTGTGCAGGAGGGCAAGCAGATGCTGAGCCCCATCATCAAGCTGGACTCAGTGTTCCTGCGTGAGGTGGCCACAGGTGAGCCACACTGCAGCAGTCTCACACTCACATGCTGCACTTCCACTGCGAGATCAACCTTTCATTGGCTTTCCCTTTCAGATCGGAAGGCCTTCTACGTGATATTTACCTGGGAGAGCGGTGCTCAGATCTATGAACTGGTGGCACAGTCTATAGGAGAGAGGAAAATGTACGGTTCCGTGAGACACACACACGTTAATCATGTTTGTTTCAGAGGGTGAATCATAACATCGGTTTGATGTGTGTGCACAGGTGGACGGATGTCATTAAAACAGCAGTGGATGATCTGAAGAAGAGTGGAGCGCCAATGAGGTTGACGCCTGCTATTGGAAGTGTATTGCCTCCCTTGAGTCCCTCCACGTATGTATCTGTGTGTGTGTGTGTGTGTGTGTGTGTGTGTGTGTGTGTGTGTGTGTGTGTGTGTGTGTGTGTGTGTGTGTGTGTGTGTGTGTGTGTGTGTGTGTGTGTGTGTGTGTGTGTGTGTGTGTGTGTGTGTGTGTGTGTGTGTGTGTGTGTGTGTGTGTGTGTGTGTGTGTGTGTGTGTGTGTGTGTGTGTGTGTGTGTGTGTGTGTGTGTGTGTGTGTGTGTGTGTGTGTGTGTACGTCTGTCCATAGAGCAAGTTGTATTCACCGCCTGCCAAAGTTCACCCATCTCCAAATATCTCATTTCTTTTGTCATTTCCCCCCCGTCAGGCTGACTGCCCCTTTGAGCCCGACTGAGAACGGAGGTTTAAAAAGCAGCAGTGGTGAGAGCGCAGCCGAACACTTAATACAAAAAAAACCGCACAAATTTGTTATTGTTACACATTTCTGAAATCTGGAGCCGGCGTTAAGCCTTGTGTCTCTCTGCAGATCGAGATAAGGACAGCTTGACGGATGACAAGTCTGCGGACCCGAGGCACAGGTTGATTGATTTCCTGTCAGACAAAGGCTTCGACTTGATAGGCCACTCCAACAGCGATCAGGAGAAGATGGCCAACAGTGCTTTGGATGAAGGTGAATGAGGGTCTTCTTCTATAGATGATTTTCTTTATAACTGTCTGTGCTTTCTTCCATAGCAGCGTGTCTGTCTTTCTAATGAAACCGCTAAATGTGTCTCCTGTTAGTCATGTCGCTGAAAAGGCTGTTGGTCGGCAGCATCAGCCTTTCAGAAGACTCGCAGCCCGACGAGGAAAACGGAGAGGAGCAATCACAGAGGCAGGAAACGGATAACTGTCAGTCCACAGGTAGGTTTGGAGGAGGTTTAACATTGTGGAAAATACAGTCATTCAACTTCTGGCTACAAGTCAAAATAAGAAGTTTAGTAAAAGTGAACCAACAAGACAATAAAACATTACTTATAGAAAAGAAATCTTGCTTTTCGGCCAAACTGTATACAGTTAAATGGACCGAACTTCTTTCTGCACATTTGAGCGTCCTTAACAACGGTCAATAAGTGCTTGACAGCGGTCTGTCTGTTCTGGATTAACAACGTGTCTTCTGAATTGACCAATCAGAATAGAGTATTCAACTAAGCCATGTCATAATGCCATTTAAAAGTCATCTTAATTAAGTCTTTGAATCCACAGAAGAAAGCCAGGCCACAGACAGGGGAGCGGAGGACGAGGAGGAGAACGGTGACTCTTTTGAAAAGAAAGGTGCCGGGACGAAGGGCGAGGAGGAGAGGAGCATCACCGCCCCCCTGGTGCTGTCCCGGGAGAGGATGGAGGAGGTCTGCAGGAGGCTCCACAGCCTGGAGAAACAGCTAACGAGACTACAGGTGATTGGATGAGAATATAGAGAAACGCTGGGAGTATGACAGGGGCTGATGAAGATGAGACGCATAACAAAAGATGGGGGCCGACTGGAAAGAGACACACAGTCGGGCATCGAGGATTTCACTGAGGATAACTTAAGTAAGGAGCGAGCCGTGCTATACTTTGGACAAATGGGGCCAAAATGGCACAATAGAGAAACTAGAGAATAGAAAACCGTTTAACCACTGCCGTTATTGCTCGGCTGAAAATTGCCTTGTGAAATTGGACGTCTCAGAAAACAGCTATTATGTCCAGCGCCTGCAATGGGATGTGTCAGAGAAGGGGCGAGGGAGACGAAGAGAGGGTGTGTGTGTGTGTGTGTGTGTGTGTGTGTGTGTGTGTGTGTGTGTGTGTGTGTGTGTGTGTGTGTGTGTGTGTGTGTGTGTGTGTGTGTGTGTGTGTGTGTGTGTGTGTGTGTGTGTGTGTGTGTGTGTGTGTGTGTGTGTGTGTGTGTGTGTGTGTGTGTGTGTGTGTGTGTGTGTGTGTGTGTGTGTGTGTGTGTGTGTGTGTGTGTGTGTGTGTGTGTGTGTGTGTGTGTGTGTGTGTGTGTGTGTGTGTGTGTGTGTGTGTGTGTGTGTGTGTGTGTGTGTGTGTGTGTGTGTGTGTGTGTGTGTGTGTGTGTGTGTGTGTGTGTGTGTGTGTGTGTGTGTGTGTGTGTGTGTGTGACTCTGTCCTCTGTTCCTAAGGTGATATTGATTTTGTGTGTTGCAGACTGTCGAAGAGGAGCACCACCGGCTGCAGGAGGCCCTTTCCAAGTTCTCACTGGGGGGCGGGAACTTCCAGTGAGACACCATCACGCCACCTGCTGGCCACTAGGTGGGAACATTGAGCTTAGTTTCAGAATGATTTCCATTTAACTATCTCAACACATCATGTGTGTCAGATTAAGAATCATTTTTCATCATCAAAGACATGAGAATTCTTTCAGACGCAGGATGTGGGTGTGTGCTATTTTCTGCAAAGAGGAGAATTCATCTGCATAACAATTAGATAAGATTAAAAAATAGGGCTGTCCTCGACTGGAGGAGTTCTTAGTCAAAAAAGACTCATACAATGTTGACTACTATGATCAGTTGATTTATGTCCGTAAAACGGAGTTCCTCCCCAAAATAATTATTCAAAAGTACAAATTTAAATATATTTTTCCTAAAGATGTGTTGATTTATGTTTCATACGTTTCTTGGAAATAGGTTGTTCAAATATGACGAAGCAACTAAAGATATCAAAAGGTCAACATATACAAACAACATGTAAAACATCCATGAGAATGTTATAATATTTGAAATGTCACGTATATTTCTGGATTATATTATTATCTGGATTACTAAACTTTTCAGCTGTGAGTAAAACTATTGATTCGATTTATTTTAAATGTTTTTTTTAACCAAAAGACACGATGGGACTCTTTTTAGCCCCGAGTGTCAGAAAACATATGAACCAAACAACCTCAATAAATAACATAGGGTTGCTTTTGTAGATACAATTATCTACCGCTGTAAAAACTCAGGATGACCGATTAGCGAATCTAATGACTAAATCAAACTGAAACCGTAAAAGGGCCAAAATAGGGTTATAACACTTAGGAAAGGAATTCCCCTGTGCCGCTTGTTTATCATCGGTCTCATTAACATGTCGTTATCTCACATTGAAATGTTCTCGGTCTTTCCTTCTCTTTAGATTTTTACTGGTGCTGGTTTGGAGTGCAGAGTGACTTTCAGAGGCTTCCCTGGCCATTCCTAACCCCTCGTAGGCCATGCCTGGACCCTGCTGCATCATGGGGCTTTGTGCACAGCGCAGGGGCTCACTGATGAAACATGGGAGGGAGTGTGCATGTGTATGTGTGTCTGTTTGCATGCATGCTTGGTAGAGAGGTAAACAAAGAAAAAAAAAGACAAACGGGACATCCTACTTTGAGGTTGTTTTTGCAGAGAGGTGCCATACAAAAAAAAAGAATCAATATTGTGCTATGCGAGATGCTGCCTAACAAACTGTTGTGATTGCGATCTGCTGTAACACACATACGCACACCAGAGACATGCACGCTAGAAAATAATTTACTTTATTGCTAATAGCAGATGTGCAGCAACGGATATTCCTATGATTGCCCGCCTGGTTATCTATGAGCAGGTGGAGGCCTTGAGGGGCCAATGTAGCGTTTGAAGATGTATTGAAATACTACTGCTGATATATAGTGTTATTTCTAGTCTATGCCAAAGCACCACGGAGATGCACTTTTTTATAATCAAACCAAGTTAAGGCCACACTGTTTTTGCGCATTGTATTTACTCTATTCAGTACAGATTGGGCTTCATGTAGGCAGCCCTTATTATTGAAAATATTGCATGCAGGAACGTGTGTGTATGTGTGTTACAAAGTTTTTTTTAATTAAGGATGTGCTTGTTTGGGGGGTTCTTACTGCCATTAGGTCACATAGAAACATTTATAAATAGTGGCGCTATAGGTAATCATGCTGTTGATAATGGAGACTTGTTTGTATTTACCGCTTTTATTTATTCCTCTGGGGTCTGTTGGGTCAGCGAGTTGTGTTACAGCACCGAGCCGAAATAATAAAAAAGATGGAGAGATGTTTCAAAACGGAGAAGGACAACCTAGCATGTATAAGAGAGTGATGGAGAGAGGTGTAGAACTGAGTTTGGAGGTGGCTTCGGTTTGTTAGAATCCAGCTTGACGGTCATGAGAAGACGCACACACACACACACACACACACTGAAGTGCTACAGAAGTCATTTGGTGGCAGCATCACTTCAGCAGACTTCCCCCAGATAGATGTTCAGCTCCTGACCCAAAACACGGGGTTATAAATTGTATTATACGACGTTAGATGTTATTAGCAAAAGGGTCTATCTTTCCTGGTAGCAATATTTCTATTGAACCCGAGCTCTGTCTTTGTATTTTATTCAGCAGTTGATTGTAATTATTATTATGATGATATATTTTCTGAGTAGTGGCATAACTGTGGGCCGTGCACACAGGACCAAAGACGTCAAACAAAGCAACGTTAGATCCTCATACCAGCTGTAACTCTCTTCATGCCATGCTTCATTGTGCAGCAGGAAGTCACTTAATGCCAAGGAGCGATCGCTCAAGTTAAGCAAAGAATTTCCAAAAACATATAGAAGAATAAAGCATCGGTTGTCAGTTAAAATACATTCTCTATTATTTAAAGTAGATACTAAGATGAAGAATGCTAGACTGTGCTAGCCTTATGAGCACTCTGTGGCTTTTATTACACACTTCTATGACTTTGGTCAGCAACAAAACACAACATACATTATTCTCACCTGGTTATTGAACACTTGGGACCAGCAGCAGAGACAGTGAAGCCAGGTGAGGACACACAGGAAGGTTTGGAGGAAGGAAAACACACTCACCAGCTCTGTGTTCATGATCACTTCCTGATATGTTGCCACAACAACAAACCCTTTGACCCCGCGAAAGCACAATGCAAACTGTGGGGGCCGTTACTCACTTTAACGTCACAAGATGCTGAATATACACATTTGTGTTACTGCCATCTCTCCCCTTGTCTTCCTGTAAAATGTAAATAGATGTTAGCTTGAAGGAACATTTTAGAAAAAGCATAAACTAGCCCCCTTCTTATTGTTTAATAAGCTTATCAGCTTCATACACACCCTCACTTGTGATAGCATGATCACCTTTTTCCTACCGCACAGTTTTAACATATGTTGTCGTGTCTTTCACTTGATTTACTTAAACGGGTCGGGGAGGTTTTGTTACTGTTTTTCAAACAAGCTTTTTGTAATAAATGACTATGCATTCGGCCGTAACGGTGAGAGAGACAGGACGTGTCTGTAACTTGTCTGCATGAATGGATTTAAAAAAGCTCACCAATGCGATACTGTAATACAGATAATCTGGAGCAGATGTTTTTCTATCAAACTGCAGTGAACGACTGCTACAGGCACTTCTCGCTCTCTCAGATGCTTTCCCTCATGCATTCTATATACAAATACCTAGATGTATAGACACATGTATTTATAGAGTGGTGCCTTGTCCAGATGATCACGTTGTCTCGTGCCTTTCCCTGCTGCTCTGTTTGCACCGTCTTTCCCGCGAGAGACGAAGCCAGAACGAGCATTAATGATTGAATATTGATAATCCCATGACTCTGTTTGTGTCCGCCTACATCCCACAGTGGGGTCTGTGCTCAGTGAAGACCCTGCTCCTTGTCATACAGGCGTCTGCCATCATGTCTATCTATAAACAATGAATATGCAAGAACTATATTGTGTATTTGGGTTTTTGATTTTTTTTTTTTATTGTGTATGAGGCTCTTTAATGATGTATTCTTAAAGACATTTGTGGTACGTTCTGTTTTTAAATTCTTCACTTTTTTAATAAATTGGGGAAATACATTTCTGTTTTGTCATTTTATGTAGTTATTAGCCAATTAAAATAACTTAGCTATTTGTATGTGGTTCGAAATTAGTTTGGTTTTACTCTTTATAAACACATGAGGAGCCTATATGCTGATTTAATAAACCATATTTATCTTTAATAATATACAGCATGTGTATATTAACCCTCCTGTTGTTTTCGGATCAAATCTGACCGATTTACTACTTTCATCAATCATAACTTTTTTGTTTTACATTCGATTGCATTAACCCTTTAAAGGTGGGGTAGGTAAATTTCAGAAACCGGCTCGAGATACACTTTTTGTTATATTCCATGGAATGCTCTTAACATCCCGATAGCAATGAATATCTGAAGTGCTTTGACAAAAAATCCATAAAAAAATGTCATCTGTAGAAGCCGTAATACTGTAAAAAGTACAAGTACGATGGCCTACCTGCCTAGTGTCAGCCTTCCATCGGGGCACAAACTTATCTCGTGCCCTCATTGGTCATGTGCGCGTTTGTGTGTGTTGGAGGAGGGGCTCTATAAGGAAGTGGCAGATTTTCTCCGGTTGTGTATTTTCAAATTCTAGCGATCTCGAGCCGGTTTCTCAAACTTACCTACCCCACCTTTAACTGCCAGACCAAGAGAAAAGCTATGGGAAAATTATTTTTTTGCATTTTCTTATCAAATGGGCCACAAATAACCACAAACCATTTACATTTTTTTGACTGACCACACAGTTTTGTTTTTATGAGCCTCTACCAACTGGTCGAGCTGGCCTTTTATGGTAAAAGTGCATTTTCAACAATCATCATATCCAGTACAGTATTTGTATGCATCAAACTCAAATAAAACACAAACTCAAATACATTTGTTTCTTTTATGGAAAATGAGCAATATATACAATCAGATATATTCATAAAAGATAATAAATTATAATTGTAAAAAAAAAAAATGGAAAAAAGTAATGTAAAGTGTTTTTCATAATAAAAAAAAGACTTGTTCAACTTACTGTAGATGCTGAATTGGCCTAACAGGAAACCACTGGCCTAACAGCAAATGTCTATATCCTGTGTTGGCCTAACTTGCTCATCTGTGTGCAACTTTGGGCTGAATGCCATGCATGAAAGGTGCTATATAAATTATTATCACTCTTTCACTCTGAGACTCATAAGGCAGTACTAGATTTAGTAATATTACCATGAATCTAGCCATTTATTTACCATATTTTATTGGAAAACATCTCTGAAACTCTGAAAAAGTCATATTGCTAGTTTACCATAAAAGGCCAAATCGACCGATTGGTTGAGCACATTTAAAAAAAAAAAAAATGACACCCTTGCTAAAACTTTTTTTGTGCATCAAGTTATCTAATTATGTTCAGTCAGTACTCTGACACTAAAATATGTCAAAAAGGATATGGTTACCTTACAAAAGTTGACCAAAAAGAGTGATTTCTTCAGCAGTGATTTTTAGCATTGCCAACTTCCTCAGTGGAAGCTAGCTGAAGGGCTTTCTGTTCGAACCACAGTGACATCTAGAGGTTGTTTTGTGCATAACATGTCAGCCAAAGGATAGAGCTGGCTGAATCAGATGGAGTTCAACTTTTTTTTCCAACAAGATCAAGACACAAAATGTGCTCTACCATATGGTGGCGCTGCCAGTTAAAATGAGGTGGGGTAGGTACGTTTGAGAAACCGGCTCGAGATACACTTGTTGTTATATTCCATGGAATGCTCTTAACATCCCGATAGCAATGAATATCTTTGACAAAAAATCCATAAAAAATTGTCCTCTGTGGAAGCCGTGGCGCTGTAAAAAGCACGACCAATCATCTGAGCCGGCCCGGCTAAAGTAACTGGATGGCCTACCTGCCTGTCAGCCTTCCATCTGTGCACAAACTTATCTCGTGCCCTCATTGGTCATGTGCGCGTTCGTGTGTGTTGGAGGAGGGGCTCTGTAAGGAAGTTGCAGATTTGTTCCGGTTGTGTATTTTCAAATTCAAATCAAATCAAGTTTTATTTATAGAGCACATTTATAAACGATTTTTGGTCGAGCCAAAGTGCTGTACATATAATAAAAATAGCCTACAGTAGAGACACTTTACAGCAAATACAACAGCACAGATTGTTCAGAATATCAGTATGAGAAAACGCTAGCGCACTCGAGCTGGTTTCTCCAAAATGACCTACCCCACCTTTAAGGCTTTATGATATCTTTCACAGTAGACATTTGAACATATAAAATAGCTGATCACCACTTTCATTGAATTTTGGATGATTTAGTCAACTTTGTAACACCCATGGTGTTCCCGGTCAAAAATGACCGCCATAAAGAAAAGGAATTAGTAACCATCCGGATCAGATAAAACACACACACAAATAACCACACCCACACACACACATACTGACATAGGGTTGGGAGGGTTACTTTGTAAATGTAATCAGTTACTGATTACTGATTACATGGCTCTGAACGTAATCCGAATACAGTTACGTGCCTTAAAAAAGTAACGTAATCAGATTACTTTTGGATTACTTTCTTTTTCCATCTAAAATGGGTATGTTTTGGTGAACAGGAGACACAAAAAGCAAAAGCTGTTTTATAGAAGGAAAACCTGCTTCACTTCATGACATCTCTGCAGCGCCAGGAGGCAGCGGGAGGGTTAACTCCGCCTCTGAGAAGAGGAGCGAGCCGCACTGTGTTTACCTTCAGAAATAATCATTAGTAAGGCTAAAGAGCGACCGCAGGCTGATGTGTTTTAACCACACACAGCTCTATATACACACACGCGATTTAAACGCAGACTTTTGTTCCTCCATGTTTCGTTGTTATTGTTTCAGAGCGAGCGGACCCGCGATTTTTTTTCAAACGCTTTTTTGGCCCATCTGCGGCGGTAATAGGTTTTGTGGGCTGTGATGATTCCGCTGTACTACTAGTAATGAATATTACATGTTGTGAGGAAATCTTTCCACCAATAATTCCAATAAGTAATCCAAAATGTATTCACTTCAGGTTTACGAAAGTAACTGTAATCAGATTACTCGTTTTTCAAATGTAACGCGAGCTGAATACAGTTACTTGATTTTTGTATTCTGATTACGTAACGCCGTTACATGTATTCCGTTACAACCCAACCCTGGACATACTCTAGTGTTCCCCCCCTTATGTGCCCAATCCCCACATGTGAATCACACCTGGCACACACGTACGTACACACACACACACACACACACACAGAACAATTTTATACATTTCCCGCTCTTATGTGCCCATCCGCCCCCACATGGATCACACCTGGCACATGAAATACATGTTCAGTGTCTATTCTTTGTATATTTACTGCAGTTTTTCATGTATACCAGTAGTCTGATACAATATGTACAGTTTGAAAGGGTGTTAAAGGAAATTTGGTGATGATTAATGGTTTTTGTGTTAATGTAATAGCAGTTAAAACGGGACCGGTCAAATTTGACCGCGAACACTAAAGTAAGGGGGGGAAACGAAGACAATAGGAGGGTTAAGGGACATCTTGGTTCTTCATGAAGAAAGTAACATGATACAATCTATTTTTGAAAGCATGCAGAGATAACTTTTATGCAAATGTGGGACAATCCACATTCATTCAAGCATACATCCTGACAGAGAGAAAAACAAGACACAAGCTGTGCAGACAATATCAGCGGAGACTGGGATCGGTGTTTAAAGAACTCTCTCTAAAGTATTTCAGTACATTTAGTTATCTTTGGATCACACATTACTTAATACGATGGGGATAATAACACTCTTTCTCCTCTGCAGCTTTGTAGGTAAGTTGAATAAAGTTATTTTAAAATACAATATTAATTCAAATACTCTTTTTAAAGTTACCAGTGTTTATTTTATTTATAATTATATACATGCAATGATCCTTTGGGTCTTGTGGAAAATAGACATTCCTGTAAACTAAAGCTACTATAATTATATGTATTTAGGTCATTTCTTAAACTTTTGTTTACATTTAGCTTGTGTGAGTCATGCGTCACTGAACCACATCTCCTGTCAAAGCAGATGGCTGTTGCATGTTTGCTCTGTTAGCTTAAATACATTGTGCCTTTACTGCTCATTTTTAGATTTTTGTCAAGTTTAAAAACCATGTTTTTGATATATGCAATCATAATGGAATAATTAAACAGATGTTGGGTTTGAACCAAACCCACAAATGCATCAAACAACACAATACTATTTGCTTCTTCAACAGTGGGTACTGCTCAGAGAAAAGTGACTTTAGATCCGGACCAGCCCTATTTGAGGAAGCAAGTCTCTCACGGAGCTGAACTGAAGTGCTGCTACACCACCGGGGAGAAGCCATTGCGTGTCACATGGGTCAAGCAAAGCACCAACAAAACCATGCGCACTGTGCATCTATCAGAACGAGTGAAAGAAGGAGTGACACCGAGCAGTAACAAATCCTGCGGCACCCTGACCTTGGATCACCTCCGTCTGAGTGACTATGGGCTGTACCACTGTAAGCTCAGGGGCAACAATGTGGACGTCCTGTCACACGGCACCTACCTGCAGATCTACAGTGAGTTCATGTGTGGGGGTAGAGCAAGTTCTAAGCACGGCTAACAACCTCATAAACTGTAAATCCTGTTAACGTGAGTGTATCCAAAAGCAGTGTGAGTGGAGGAATCCTTGCATATCGCAGCTTGGTTCATCTGTACATCTTTAGGAGTGTCTCGTTACAGACTCACTTTCACACAGATCAGATCAAGTTGTCTTTCAAGCTAATGTACAGACTAGAGGCATGTGTCACTGAAAGCCCTCAACATCTCATTAAACACACAACCAGTATATTCTTCCTTGAAATATGCACATTTATTAATGTATTAATAAAAAATACTCTCACATAACAAACCAACAATTCTTTATGCATTTATTTTATTATAAGACTGTTTTCTTCAAGTACAGTTATAGCAACCCAGCTCCTAATACATCTCCTTACTTAGTGTTAAGTGATAATCTGATGATATCTTAAACACTCTTGCTTTCAAATGTGCACTCCCACTTGCTATAAAGACATGTAAGTACTTTGTTTGACCTTTGAACCCTTTGTGTTGACCCATCAGAGCCGATGGAGAAGTCAATCAATCTGAGTGAGAGCACCAAAAACAAGATCCTGACAGCCGAGGGAGTCTTACTGCTACTGTGTGTGCTTTTGTCCTCTATCTCCCTTCTCTCCAAGGTAGGATAAGATAACTTTAAAAGGACTCACTCTTGTGCCAAAGATTGCTAAAAAAAAGTTACAAATAAAAAGTTATTCTAACACAAATTCCTTTTATAGAATAACATTTAGAGTAAGATTCATTCAGTCAAATATGTCAACTAGAAAAGAAAAGTGATATTGTGCATGACATAAAATAGGTCAGAAGGTTACTTTTATATAGCCGACTGCATATACACTTATCTCTCAACTACCCATGACTCACAGCGTTTACGTTGACGCAATGATACATTTCCAAGATGTCTCAATAATGGTTTGTCATACAGTTCAACACACCGGAAATGAATGTAATCTGTAAAACTGTTCCTATACACCTATACGTTTCTTAAATAGATTAATAGTTGTTTTCACTCCAGTGGACGTTGCACAATTTCACACATTTACCAACTTCTGGTTTCCCCTCGCAGTCAAAGAGGCTAAATGAACTGGAGAAGAATAAAATTACGAAGGAAGAGGAAAACATATATCAGGTAAGTGAATCAGATCACCGTTAAGTGACTTTGTGAGAAATACATGCGCTAGTCACATTGCTGAACGCAGCAACAAAGACATGAGTGTACATGTACTCTTTTCCCAATCAATTTGCCATGAATGTGATGCATTTATGTTCACGTGTTTGTACTTAATATCCGTGTTCCCATACGCCAGGGGCTAAATCTGGACGAATGCTGGTCCACATATGATCAAATTGAACGTCCCCAGACACATGGCCAGTACCAGGATGTGGGCAACTTAAAGGGGGAAGAGGAGGAGATCCAGCTGGAAAAACCCTGAAGGAAATTGGAAAGATGAAGAAAGGGAGAGTGTTGAGTCTATTTTAAGTGCTGACGTACAACTCTGTGATATCTTAATATCATCTTTATTCTTTACCGCACGCATTTGGAGTTTTGTACAGAGTGTGTAGTTACAGTGTTAGCATCTGATAACATATATTTTAAGCAGCTTGTTTATTTGAGATTGAACAGATTTTTGAACTGGAAAGCAGTTGATTTAACAGTCTCGCCAATGGCACCACTCGGTCAATGTTGGCCAGGATTATAGAAATATGAAAGTCAGATGTTCAACATGATTGTAAAGATATATATTTTTCTACCAATGATTTACAGTGCTACTAATAGCAATATAAATGTGTCTTCCACTCCTTCATTTATCAAACATTGTATTCCAATGAAGTTCAAGAAAACTGAGTCTAGAAAATATGGGTATATGTCTCTGGAATCTGCCTTTTGTATGTATAATAAACCCTGCAGAGGGAAGTAATAACACTCAACATGGACACAAAGTGTTCAGACTTTGAAAACCAGGCAACTTCCTCTTTTGAGAAATATTTTATGATACGAATGAAAGCTTCAAAATAGCTTCTGAGTGGAGCTGGTGCTGAGATAGTTTTGTTATAAGCTTCTTAATGTTCATTGTAAAACAATATAACATATTTCTTGCATTTTATTGAATGGCTTTATGATGTGTGACAATGTATTGTAAGTGCTTAACAAATAAAGTTGTGATAAAACAAAAATACTCTTGATATACAAATTATTCTTTGAATTGTCTTCATAATAAATACATGCTTCATCTGTTTCTAATCTGCTCTCCACATGAATGGATTACTTTTACTTTGCAAAGTAAAAGGGGCGGGCACTAGTTGATTTTTGAGTGTCGTGATTGGCTACTGCATACTGACGCAGCCTTCTATTGGCTCTATTTTTGGAGTGGGCGGGACCTAGGCTCTCGCAGGCAGGTATGTAGGAGAGATGAGAGAGGCGGTGCGTAAACAGAGTAGGCGAAGATGGCGTCGAGCAAGACGAGTGGTGGGAGTAGCAGATTGGAGAAAAGTGTGAATGGAAGACGCTCGTCCAAACTTAAAGGTCCAGTGGGTGAGTTTTATCGTCACACTGGACGCTTCATTAACCTCTGTTCCCCTTTTTGACCTCCTAAACTCTCACACCCCCGCTAGTTTCTGTTAGCATTTAGCTGGCCTCCGACAGCCGAATTGAACAGCTAGGATTTAAGCCGCTGGGTCTGTCAGCTGCTTAGGTCCTGTGATTGTTTTACGAGCTTAAACCGAGCAGACACTGATGAGATCTCATTAATTCTGGCTGTTTGTTTGCAGAAGCTTTGCTAAAAGAAGTCACCGGTTGACGTCCTTCTCTGGCGTCCCCATAGTGACAAGCATCCTCCGGTCATAGCAACGTTACGTGTACCTTAGAAATACCTGTGACGTCATTGCTGTTGTAGTAGACTACAAATATGTGGCTCCATGCTGTGTTACAGTCACATGTTCACGTTATGTGCCCCTTAGTTTGAGCCGTTGACACTGACCACCTGATCAGGTACCAGTCATAAACAGAGATGAGGGGTGCAGTGCAGCAGGGGTGGGAGAAGTACTCTCTTGCACCAGTAAAAGCAGAAGTACCCAAGAGTAGAAGTACTCTTAATACAAATATAATTCCTGCATTCAAAATCTTACTCAACTAAAAGTATTGGCATCATTTTGGCCCATTTCTGAATGATACAGATTATGTTTTGATTATAATTATTGACGATGTTTACCATAGCTTGTAAGGGTGGAACTATTTTTTATTAATTTATTTACTGCTGGGTAGTTTGTGAATTTAGTCCAGTAACTAAAGTATTATTCAAGCGTTGATTTTGTTTTATATCATTAATCCATATCTGTAAGTAATTTAAGGTATTAAATAAGGGTAGTGTAGTAAAAGTACACTAGTTACCTCTGAATTGTAGTGGTGTTAAAGTACGAAGTTGCAGGAAATGGAGATACTCAGTGAAGTACCTCACAATTATGCTTAAGTAGAGTATTTGTGTTAATGTACTTAGTTACTTTCCACCACTGAGTGTATACATTCACCTCCCTGAGTGTGTTATAAGGAAGTACTGCGTAATGAATCGATTTTGCGTTCTGATTGGGTCCGTTCAGGTTGTGTGACATAATGGAAACACATGGTTACGATCAGATTGGCTGATTTACAGGATGCTGCTTGCCCGAAGGCACTGTGGATCTGCTGTTATGACTAAACAAACTGCCTCTGTTGCCCTGCTCTCCTGTTAACTAGGCCACTGTCTTACCGTAACTAAAACAATCCAGCCACTCACAAACCACCACCACTTCAAAAAGGCTTCCTTAGCTTTGGAAGTGTCGATCCCTTTAACACAATAACATATTATTGTGCCTGCCTATTTTTGAATGGTACGTTTATAACTGCCTCATGCCTCAATAATGGGATTAAAAGACCTAACATTACTTCTTTTATCCGACTCAAAGATCAGATGTGTAACTTTCTTTTACTTTAATACATTGTGTTGGAGTACTGAAGGGAAGCCCTATGCGTCCCGTTTGGAGGGGGAGTGGAAGCTCATTGTTGCTCGTTTCCTGTTGTTCACTTTGGCGCTGTGTGTTTGAAGGTGCTCTGTCTGGGAGAAGGGTCAATGGATTCCTAAACACGACACCACAGAGCCTCTGCTGTTGGCACTTCCTCTTGACCGTGGACCGCTCAAAGCGTTCTATTTTTAAAGCCTGCTTCCTATAGACCAAATATTTCAGTATCATATACCTGTGCAAGTTAGAAAAAACACTGACCAGGTTTCCTTTTACTTTTAGAAGAAATTGACATAAAAGGTGAAATGTTTGCGTTTTAACTTTAACAATGAGCGGTGTAAACTTAAGTTACAACCCATTTGGACTCTTTCTAGTTGCAATGATAAATGAGCTCATTGTGCTGTGACAGTGTTTCCCAACCCTACAGCCACTGGGTTTTCATATCCTTTCACTTACATGGACCCCAACCTAACATTTCCCACATGTCTTGAATGTGTCTGCTCAGGCTTGATAAAGAGAAACACAAGAGGGCCATGAGTAGAAACGGCTTAGACGAGATCAACACAGTAAATCATACTGACATTTAGAAGTAGCTCAAATGTAGTGTGTTTCCACTTCATGGTACGGGTCTCTGCCGCTTTGCTCCCTCTTTTCTTGGGTTTCCACTAGGGGTAGAATCCGGGCGAGCAGAGCCTATACCAAAATGTGACATAAAAACACTGCAGTCCACCCATTGGTCAGAAAGAATGATCCCCTGTGTGTCATGGTACATCCTGCTCAATTTCCATCAGTAAACTAGCGCCAATTTGAGATTTAAACCTAATGGCAGGAGGCCAAACCACTCCGAACACTTACCCTTAGGCGCATTCACACCGCAGTACTTTTCTCACAAAGGTTCATGAGAACTTAGTTCTTTACTAACTAAGTACAGATCGCGTTCACACCGGAATAAGTTCCTGGGGAAGGATTAGGCAAATTAAGCCGCTGACGTCACTGCTTTGCGTTTACTGGCAGGCTGCAAACAACTTCACGGTGTCTACTGCCACACAAAGTCCCCGGCCGGAAGTCCCCGAAGTTGGGGCCTTCCCAGTAAATCGCCAGAACGCCGACACCTCCTCATCTCCACCGCTCCCATGCTTTCTTTTGTGTTGCCATAAGTTAGTCTCTCTGCGTTTCTGTGCTGGGCTAATGCTAATAATGCTAATGCAAGGATAATAAAATGGCGGCCGAACATGCCAAGTTTAATCCTAAGAAAGTCCCTCATGGTCCTCCGCACCAAGACCAGTGTTGTTCTGAGGGTCACGGCTTAACTTTTGACCAACTTCACGTTACCACCACTGTACCATCCTTGAAAAACACAATTTCTTGAGCTTTGACAATTTTAAGTCTTTTAAAAGTATGTGCTTTTTTTTATAAATGTTTACATGGACTGCCCCCCCCCCCCCCCCCTTAGGGGAATTCATCCAGAAGAAAACACACTGGACGCTGCACGAGGTCAGAAACCAGAGGAGACTGTGAAGTCCACCGCAGACGGACCACTTTTGGACATTATGTCCTCGCCGTTAAAGGCAGCTCATTGTGGAATAGCCTCCCAGCTGAGATACGGGATTGTCCCACTCTCAATAGCTTTAAAGGTCAACTCAAAGAATGGTTGAGAAACAAACAGACGTGCGATCACCGCTAAATGCACTTTAACACTGCTCTATCTCCTCTGGCTCTTTATCTGTCGTAGCTGCTATATTCTACTGCCATGTGGTAAATACTTGTATATGCTGCTCTTGCTCTTTCTGCATATCATGTATTTTGTTTTGCTGTGTTTGTAAAATGTAATTTTCTTAAATGTTGTATGTGAGGGACTGCGGATGGAAATGAGCTCAAAGCTAAATCTGGTACTGTTATGCTTGATACATCTGAATGTTTTAAGTGTTCATTACTGTGCATTGTCCCTCCCAAATAAACGATTAAATAAATAATAAAATAAATAACTGCCTCATACTTCAACGAGCAACAAAAGCAGCCACATTCTGTTCACAGCTGGTTGGAAGAGCAACAAGTGGGACTTTGGTGACGTGTCCCCGTGTTCCTGGGTGTGTTTGTGTATCTCTGTATGGGTAAGGGGTCATGTCTCAGTTCTCCGGGATAGGGGCTTTCATCTGTGATTTCATCCAAGAAGTCCAAACTAAAGGTCATGTTTTCCCTCTTGACTGAACTCCCTAAAATACATTGGATCCCTCTATTTCGGTTGTGTACAAGATGTCCTTGTTCTGCTTTGTTAAACATTAGCATTTCTTTACTCATACAGCACATGCATGGTGCTTCATAAACATTGCTCAACAGACACAGTCTAACATGTAATGTACACTTGGTGAATAGCGAGTAATATGATAAGTATTTGATGAACACAATTGTTCCTATTGAGTTATTGTTTAATGCTAGGCTTGTGACAGCTCTATGTTTTAGATATGATTATATTCAAGTTTATTGACATTGCACTGAATAAAAGTAGTAGTACAAGTAAGACCATGAGATGCAGCATTAAACCAGAAGTGCAAAAGAAAGGACATTTCTCCTTTATTTGTTTATTATTGTCATTTGTACACACTTTCGTTTGACTTTTAGACAGAATAAATGAAGGAATTCAAAGACATCGTGTGCTCTAATCTTCAGAGGCCAACATTATTTTTATTAAATCGATGTATTGTTACTATTTAGTTGTACTGCTATTTGTTTGGAATGACGCAGAGCAATAAAAGGACAGCCACAATTCCAAAAACGTGTTATCATTCTATAATCTTAGGTTGTGTTCCTGCCACTGTCTCTCTGTACATGATCTGCCAATTAGGTTAAAGGTCACAGGGCGTTGCAAGATGAACATCCAATAGGAAGAAAGCCCACTGTCACAAGGACTTGAGTTATCTGGGAAGGGGCTGCCTGTGGCTTTTAAAAGAACCATGTGAGGGACAAGCACACAGGAAAGAAAATGACAACTCATTGCCTCCGAGTAGAGTTGGTTATGACAGTCTGACAAACAGAGGCTGACAGGAGAAGAGCCACATCTGACCGTAAAGATGAGGCAGTGACAGGCGTGCAGAGGAAGAACAATCAGACAACAACAACTACCTTCCTCTCTTTCCTTCTCTCCATGCTGTCATTGCTTTCATGGAAGAGAGGAGACGGCGAAGGACAGAGCCTTGAACTCAAAGCTGGTAAACACTTTAACTTTAGTCTCTTCCAGCTTTCACTGCAGTTGCTCTCTATACCATCATTGAAATGCCAGCATCAGCCCGTGGGTACTTTTTGGCACTGCATGCGGGCCCTGCAGGACTCATTATATATCTTTATGTGTCGCTGGTGTTGGTTGTAGTGCATGACTTATTAATGCCTGCTCTCATCCATCTTTAATGTGGAGGGACAAGGAGCAGCTTAATGGCTGCAGAGGGATTACAGTGACCACTTGTGTCAGTACCACAGGAAGGATGATGCTGAAACACATGGCTCCATGCTGACAGGTATATGTAGGTAGTTGGAACAACTGCCGATGCACAAAAGACGATACGGACAGCAGGTGAGATATGTGTTTGTGTAGTGGCAGCTTTATTGTTTGAATATTATCTTACGTCAAAGTCTTCACTGGTCTAAGACATGTTGAACTCTCTCTGAGGAAGCTCTCTATTAAATTGTAGTGGTTCATATAACTCGTATCATTTGATATACTCCCTGCAGTTGGTCATCGTAATGTGGCTTCATTATCATCAAGAAACTTTCAGGGGAGCTTCTGCTGATCCAGGGGTTCATAAAGTTCACTCCTTGCTCACTCTGTCAACATAAGGCCTATTAGCTTTCCCATCTGAGAGTCGTACCCCCTGCTCTAATTAGGAATGCAATTTTAATGTTGGCTGCTCGCCCATGGGCTGCTATAGCGGGTCCTCCAGCAAAGTGTTTGGGCGGCTGCCGCTTGACCAAAGGCACTCATTGTGTCCCTTTAAGCCACATACGGCTGATGCTCTTCATGCAGTCGGCTCAATGTGTATTTATAGAAGTTCTTTGTTCCTCTTGGTGTTTTATTCTGATGAAATTAGTAGATTTATTTGCACATATATAGTAACTGTTTCCTGTGTTGTTGGGTTGAGAACATTCAGCGCCAGTGCGTAATCCGCTGAGTCTTAGAGAAATCTTGATATTGAGCAACACGCCCAGGACTGTATGAGTGTGTGATTGTCGTTAGCTGCTGAATTACTTTGAAAGTGAAAAGTACTGTAGACTTCCTTCACCGATCCTCCATAATTCATATGTGTTGTTAAAGATTGCGTAATATCCGCGAGACTCGCATTTACTCATATTTTGTTCCTCCCTATTCCTTTCTTAACACATCTGTAATCTTTGAAACTCTAAGATGACATCCACCCATAAATGTAGTTACAAATATAGTTATTCAGGCCTCTATCTATTATCTACTAATCAGAGGGTCAGGGGTTCAATCGCACCCCCTGCAGTCAACTTGTTTAAATGTACTATGGCAAGATACCTTACCCCAAATTGCTGTACATCTCTGTTTGGTTTGGAACACTCTATAACGTGGAGACATATGAGGACGGTTATATATAATACTACAAGAAAGCTTTGACCTTTTTTTACTGGGATAAGGACATTTGCTAAATAGCTCTGGATTCCAGTAAATGCCCTTTGGATAAACACAACATAAAAATGATCTGGGCCCCCAATGATTCAAAGAAAGACAATGTAACTACACATCACAAATCAAACCTTGTCTTGTGATGTTTAGAGTTATTTTGAGGCGCTATATTTCTAGCTTTTAAAATGAAGGGATGGCTTTGTAGCAGTAATGCGCTCACTATGGATAATTACTTCATAAAACACCACTATTAAACATCTTAACTGTATAACTAGCACAACGTCAATTCTGTTTCCGTGATGACTTTTCCTCGAAGTCATGGGATGAGCTCACTGTACGTGAAATTAGGCCTTGAGCTGACAGGGTTTCCCACACATAGACTATACTTGGGCGGGCCGCCCAGGTATATTAACGGGCGCTCAAGTATATTTCGCGACCAATTTAGGTTTTTGTTTTTTTTAATAATCTTTGTTTTTTATTTAATTTTTTTTTCCGAGACCACGACCCCATCTGCGATCGATTTAACTTGTGGACAATGATCCCTCGCTCCCTTGCTCTGATCTCGCCTCCTTCTGGCCTGTTAAGTGGCCTGCCTCATACAGGGTGACTGGCTGTCCACATGATGTGGCCTGCCGACATGGCCACTGTCATACAGATCATAAATCAAAGCCCTTGATTGGTCTCTGTGTGTCATTCAAGCTCGGGATAAGCTCAGCTCAGGTGAGGTAAAGGACTCTGAGTGTTTAGATAGTTAACTTAGTCTAAGTTCTCAGTGGGTCTCAAACGGTGTGGTCACCATTTATGTTAACACATATTTCCATTTGAGAGGGTAGTGATTGGTCTAATGGATAGTGAGGCTGAAGATCGGAAGGCTGTGGGTTCAAATCCCGCCAGGAACACCACACTAGTGTGCCCTTGAGTAAGGCACTTAACCCTTAGTTACTCCAGGGAGAATGTCCCTGTAATCGGTCATTGTAAGTCGCTTTGGATAAAAGCGTCAGCTAAATGAAATGTAATGTGATTAGTAAAATATGCATGAATAAATAAATAAAAAGTTAACTAGGTGAAAAAAGGTAAGATACACTTTTAAAACTTGTTGAGAGAAAACTAGTCTTTGCTGCTGCCTCAAAGAGGAGCAGGGGGAGAGGAGGGAGACAGGAGAGGCCGATTCAGGAGCACAGACACACTCACAACTATAAATGAACCAAAAATAAATGAATAAACCAGTTTCAGTGTTTTTTTCATATTGGGTATGGTATTGGTTATGGCCATGATTTTATGATTATTGAAATGTATACAGTTCTGTTTAATATAGGTGTTTCCATAGATCTAGTCTCTTTATTTTCCCCTCAAAATGCACCAGATTGATGCATTTAACTCCAAAATAGGGTAGTAGATTTAAACTATAGGGCTATCATTATGGGCCCTGCCTGTACCTGTTCGCTCTGCCATCGCGTGAAGGGTCTGCTAACAAGCGACCAACAGAAAGGTTCATGTTAATGTTGTTGCACGTCACCTCGTCTCCTCGTCTCCTCGTCTCCTCGTCTCCCCCCCCCCCCCCAAGTATATTTCAGATATTTGAATATGCGAAAGAACTGCATGTTTCTGTGTCTTCATTCACTTCTGGAATGTGAGGCCCAGCTCTGTAACTCGTGGGGTTAAAGTCGGGTGTGTCCGGATGATGAGGCATGTTTTCCTGCAGAGGGGAAGAAACAGGCAGCACTCCTCACTCAGGTTTTGTAAATGTATAAATACAAAACAGTCCAGTAGCTGAGTGCTAAATGCAAAAGCGAACAGTGTTCAAGTTTTCCAACTTCAAATTTGTTTTGAATAAATCTTTGTGACTTATGATTCACTTATCCCTTGCTTACATTTGATATGTAACCAATGAGAAACGTGCCAAAAAAGGGCGTCTAGCGTGGAGTGAGAAGCACAGAAAAGTCAGTCTCTGTGATTTATCATGCAATGCTCGTGTGTGCAGGAAGTCGTCTGGATGATGAATGTTTCTCTCCAGATGTCAGGGAGTTGTGATTCCTCCGAACAGACTGAAATGGCCTCTCCCATTACTCTTTCTGAATGACATGGAATAGCAGAATAATTGCGCGATAAGGGCTCTCATTATTTCTTTGACCCTCGAAACAATATTTCACATTCGTAGAATCTTTGTACTACTTCCAGTCCACATCCCAAGATGCTGCTTTGTTGATCTGTACAAATCATTGTGCTGTTTTTAATTTCATATTTGTAATGCTTTATTGAACTCGCCTAAGTTAAAGCTTTTTAACATCAGAAGTTTGAAGAGAGGTGTTTGCTATTATCAAGGACACCCGCTGTCATTTGGGATGTTTATTAGAGTTATACATTTGATTTAATCATTTAACTGAACCAATGGTTATTTTCTATGATCTCTCGATACATGTGCGTCAGCCTTGCTGGATAAGATAATTAGGTAACACCCATTCTTAAAAAAACGAATATTCTCTTTCCCCTTGTTCGCTTCTCCCCTAAAATGCCCACTTTCTCATCTATTAAGAAAGCACTGCTGTCTCTTTGAGTTGTAATCTCTGTGTGTCCAGCAGCTCCTCTTCCCCCGTCTCTCAGCGTGCCGTCACCCTATACAGTAAATACCAGCTTGTTCTCTGGCTCATGTGTTGTGGAAACGGAGGTCTCCGGTGACTTGACGGCAGATCTCAGTCCGTCAGGGACACAGAACCAGATCCTTGTTATGCTGCATTAGGGCAGGGGTATTGGCACACTTGATGAACACAATCCGCTGTGTGTTTCCAGCTGTACACACCTCCCTTTGGGACTCTTATGCAATTGTGTTTGTGTTTTTATTCAGTGTATGACTAATCAGTGTTTGTTCTCATCAGCATGACGTCAGCGGAGGGCCTCTCCTCCTGCTTCATGCATGTCTGCACAGATCTTGGTGGATTTTGGCTGCTTAGCCCAGCATTACATAGTTTAATTTCAAGGCTTGCTTAACACGTTTCAATCAATGAGCTTTTGTACACCAGGCTACTGGGGCTTAGTTAATAGAAGTGAGAGAACATTAGGATATATCCAATGATATCCTACCTTTTTTACAGTGTCTACATGATAATGGAGAGTGGGGGTGTGGTGCTGAATAAGCATCAGGGTGCTACTTTGTATGCTTGCAAGACCAGCTGACAGTCGAGTTTAACAACGACAGGCAAAAAGGTCTTTAATTTAACAAATGCATAGGGGTCAGCAAGGTGGAATGTTTGATGGTGAGATCAGAGATTGTTATGGGATACAAGCCCCTGTGTCAGTAATCTGCTAAGTGAACACTTTCCCATCAGAATACATAAAGAAACACATTAACAATCCTTGAAATTATGCATTGCATATTCTGTTACATTAGTGCGCCGCAACTAATCAAGGTTTGATCAAAAATTGCAAAAGGGACTGGATATTAGTGCAATATCAAAATCACAGTAAACACAATAATTGGTAAAATATAATTCCTGAATTTTGTATATTTTTAGGAATGATATTATATAGACTTATTATAAAATCCATGTTTGGTACAGATCTTTAAAAAACACAGCATGATCATTTTAATATATTTTTCATTGATAATGTTTCAAAAAGGATAATTCCCTCCAACTTCGTGAGTCATTGTTATACCATTCAAAATAATCGCAATTTACAAATGTTAAAAAAAAATTATTTTATTTTTTTCACCCTTTGACTTTTTCTCTCTGTCCCTGTTCTTAGTGATGGACACCAAAGCAGTGTTTGCGGCGCTGCACAGCGTCTGCGATGAGAACGCAGAGTTCTTCTCCGGAGGATCCAAAGGCTCGCAGGGCGATGCGGCGCGGCGCCTGGTGGACACCATGAAGCTCATCAAGGAACACGCTCGCAGTCTGGAGCCCATTATCTCCGGCTTCACTCAAGTTTACCATCACTTTGACTTTGACCCACACATACCCGCCAATGGATATCGCTCACTGGTCAAGGTAAGCAGTGGGATGTTTTGTGTGCTTAAGTCTTGGATCTGTGTTTTTACATCTCCACTCGGTGCAGCTGTGAGAATAATAAGCCCCCTTGCCGCAAAACTTATCAATATTCTCTCCACACTGTGGGAAACGGCTTGATATCGCTTTGTTTCAAGGTGAGACCATTTGTTTTACAGATTGATTTTATGTTGAAATCAGGTTAGATAAATTCCTCCAGCTGCAGAATATCTACCCCCTACTGTACCCCACTGTACTTCGTCTTCTACACTTATCGACGAAACATTATGACCTTCGGTGGCTGCAGCCCACCACATTGAATGAGTCTAGAGCAGCAAATGAATGCTGCTCTGTGTTCTTACCTCTTGGTTTCCACATATATAATCCTACTCATTCCCAAAGTGCTACTCAGACTAATCTGCAAGACCCTTTTTAAAGCTAGTTCAAGCCTTTCACATGTTTGCTGATGGTGTCGTGGCTTGGTAGCTCCTGATTCAAACCACCGGCCTCGATTAAAACCTACAATATATAAGACTGTTGACGGCCTAGTTTAGTAGAGTTACTCAACTTCCTGGCGGTTAAAATTAAAACTATGACCCAGGACGAGCTAGTCCTTGTAGCCTCTAACACTTTGATTCCGAATGGATCGAGACTTCTAAAAAGACGTTGTTTGAACTCTGTCCTGAAACCAAGCAGCGGTGTGTGGCCTTTAAAGGCATCCAGAAGGATGCAAACAAGAACAAAAGCTGCCTAAAAGTGCTAAATGAATGCGGTGAAAACATCCCCCGTTTTGTCTCCCACTACCTGGATGAGCTGCCGCCTGTTACGTTTAACGACCTGGATGTGTCCAACCTGCTGAGCAAGATGGAGCAACTGCACAGCGAGGTTTGCGCATTAAGACACGTAGTGGAAGTTCAGGCAGATATCGGTGAGACCTGCGTGCTGTGGCTGCGACCATGGACAGCAGAGTTGCTGCCGTAGAACGCCAGTTGGAGCCGAGTCATGGTGGAGGACTGGCTGTACCAAGTGACGCTGAAACTACCTGTGGGAGCGCTCAGGGTGATGGCCAGGATGGTGCGGTGTCGGTGAAGGATGCGAGCCCCCCTGCTCTTCTACTGATGTACATCCCAACTGTGTTGACCCGGTTGCTGCGTCAGGGACCGTGAGTGCCTGTGTGAGCCCTGGAGGAACTGCGGTAAATTCGCAGGTATGGAGTCAAGTTGTGAAACAGGGCCGAGGTCGGAGGAATAGGGCCGAGGGCCAGTCTGCCTTATCCAAACAGCTTGTTGGGAAACCTGAACGGAGGATGCCTAAGCTTATTGTTGGCACTGGGAATATAAAAGTGATCCGTACGAAGTTGGTGAGTGTTTTTGCTACCAAATTCTCGCCAGACGTTGACGCCAAGACACTGTCCGAATATCTAACTGAACAACTCGGCCGTGATGTTAACTGTCACCGTATTGACACTGCGAGCAGCAGATATAGCTCATTTAAAGTGTGTGCTGAGGCTCAGTTATGAGGCGATACTATGAACCACGTAAAGCGGAGGTGATAGCAGAGCTAGACCTTTTGCTGGTGCGAGGGTACTGAATGGGGCTACGGCTGAGCTGCTTAGCTAAACGTTATGCGGGTTGGATCATTTAACTGTCGCGGGCTGCGCCTGGGCAACAGCGCTGCTGATAGGATCCGACATGTAGTGGTGGACAACTTGCTACAACAATGTGACATTTTATGCTTGCAAGAAACTTTCTTACCAAAGCAGGACTTGGGAAAGTTGAACTCTCTTAATGACAATTTTCACGGGGCTGGTGAGTCCACTACGGACCTATCTCTGGGAATAGTGAGAGGAAGGATAGCAGGGGGCGTGGCTATCCTGTGGCACAAAAAGCTGGACGCTGTCCAAAAATACTTCTGCCTACAGATAGCTATTCATATATAAGCGAGGCCTGGCATACAACTTCATGGCTTGACCATTGCATAAGCACTGCTCATGCCCATGACATTGTAAGATCAATTGAGATTGTGTATGAGGCATCAATGTCAGATCACATTCCTTTTGTAATGTCACTAGATTGTGATAGTCTCCCTGAGATGTCTCAGGAGGTTAAAAATGCCTGTACCACTAAAGTGGACTGGTCCAAGCTCACAAATGAGGATAGGCTATTGTACTATGGGAGAACTGACTCGAGCGGACTCTATGGCTGAAAAGCTCCTTCATAATGATGTGACTGGCTCCTGGAAGGAGGTGAGAGCTCTGAACAGGGCCAGTACGTCTTTACCGTGTACCATAGAGGGAGTATCTGGAGCCCATAACATGGCTGAGTTGTGGAGGCAACATTACTCTACTATACTTAATTGTGTTAAAAGTGACCCCTACAAAGTTGGTAATGTTGTGGGAATCACAGCTAAAGACGTTTATCGAGCAATTGCACAGCTAGCTGATAACAAAGCATGCGGCTCTGACCGAATCACTGCAGAGCACCTTAAACTGGCAAGCCTGAAGGTTGCAGTTCTTCTTGCCATTTGTTTTACCGGCCCCATGACTCATGGTATGTTGCCAGACTCCATGTTGACGGTTACTTTGGTCCCTGTCATTAAGGACAACGCGGGCAAGGTAGGGAGCGTGGATAACTATAGACCAAGTGCTCTGGCCAGTGTGTTATCCAAAGTCCTGGAAAGAATTTGGTTAGATAGACTATGTTCTTATTTATGTACCTCAGATAACCAGTTTGGCTTCAAGGCTAAGCATGGTACTGAGCTATGCATCTATGCTTTGAAGGAAATGGTAGAAACATATAGAAGACAGAATTCCACTGTTCTGATTGGTTTCATTGATGCCTCGAAGGCTTTTGACCGAGTTAACCATCATAAACTGTTTTTAAAATTGAGACAAAGAGGTGTGCCCAACAGTATAATTAGGATCCTGGCTTATTGGTATGCCAACCAGAGCATGCGGATCAAATGGGGGAAGGCAGTCTCGGCGCCATTTGGTGTTGGTAATGGAGTCCGCCAGGGGGGGGCTCCTCTCACCGTGCCTGTTAATATCTATTGAGGTGATCTATCGGATGATTTAAGTGTCTGTAAAACAGGGTGTGTGATTGGTCATGTGATTGTAAACCATCTTTTGTATGCCGATGATCTGGCAATTGTTTCTCCTAGCAGTGCTGGTTTTCAACAGTTGCTAAATGTTTGTTCTGATTACGGAGTCAAATTTGACGTTAAATACAATGCTAAGAAGAGCGCTGTAATGATCTGCAGAGCAAAAGGGGATAAGAACCTTGGTTTTCCAACATTCTACCAATCAGGACAGGTGCTGTCTGTTTGCTGTAACACTAAGTATCTGCTGTCTGTTTGCTGTAACACTATCTGCTGTCTGTTTGCTGTAACACTAAGTATCTGGGACACATCATCACAGATGAAATGGCTGATGATGATGACATCAGGGTTTCCGCTAGGATTTTTTCTCGCCGGTCAAATGTCCGGGCAGAATTTATTTTACCGGACTAATTTGAAACTTACCGGTCATATTTCAATAATAATAATAGTTGTGTAGCAGAGTTTCCGTTAGCAGGTAATTACCGGACTATGAGCAGATATGCTTCAGTTTAAAACTCAGTTCACGGGGCTCATTTTTATATTGCTTCAGTTTATAATCCTAACAGATCGAAAAATTCAGATTCATTTTTTTAATAAATGATTCCACAAACAACATAATTATTACATTCAAACAAACTACTTGTAGTAGATAACGTACATTATTCAGAAGTTTACATCAACTTTGAATAATAACACGGGAGAAACGGAGCCTCTCTTTTCCCCTCTCCCTCCCTCTCTCTCCTGACAGCACGTCAGTTTCTCATGCAGCTCCTGCAGCCCGCTAAACAGAGGGCGGGGCTTCAGGTGCTCACGCAGAGCTGCGTGTCTCGGTCAGACTCAGCAGCTGATCTGATCTCTCTCTCGTGTCCGGTTACACTTCACTCGCGTTCATGTCCATATGGATCAGATCCAGCTCTCCTGATCGGCCACCGATCAAACTATTAAGAGTGAATATCGGCCGATAATGACCGGCGGCCGATCGATCGGAGCCTCCCTAATTATTACCAGACATTTTGACCGTCAGGTTTTGAATTTACCGGTTTTTTATAAATTTTACCAGCTAAAAACCGGTAATTACCGGCTAACGGAAACCCTGGATGACATGTATAGACAGCGGCGTGTCTTATATATACAAGCCAACATGTTGGCTAGAAAATTCTCTTGGTGTTCAGATAAGGTTAAGGCGAACCTCTTTGAAGTGTATTGCACTCCTCTCTATACTGCCCCCTTGTGGGTCAAGTATAAGAAGGCGAGCCTCCGGAAGCTCCAGGTTGCATATAATGACTGTTTGCTATACTGCTTAGAAAACCAAGGTGGTGCAGTGCACCTGAAATGTTCTGTAATGCACGAGTCAACACGTTCCATGCTCTCTTGAGAAATCTAATGTACAAATGCATCTGTCGATTGAATGTTTCTCATAACTCTGTCATTATGCTGCTCTCAAATCCGTGTTTCAGTGCTGTACGATACCAGGCACCTCTGTGGAAACATTGGTATAACTGCCTTTTTTAATTTATATTTGAGTGTTGTATGTTTTGTAATAATGGACCAAGAGTCTCTTTAAATAAAGATGATGATGATGATTTGCTTTCAAGCACGCTACCATACATAGTTTATTTTCCTTCCAGCTTCACTCCCAGAAACCTAATTACAATGTCAGCAAACCCAGAAGACATGGCTCTTTAATGATTGCACAACTTAAAGAACTATGATTTGCTTTGTTGAAAAGCAAAAACGACATGGGTCGAACCGTTCGATTCCTTAGTATAGGAATATTAACCTTGACTTCATCATTCATTATTTAAAGAAGCCTACATATATAATTTCACCGTAAAAATGCCATCCTTTTACATCATCATTTATTTAGTTTCTTATAGTTTCTCCTTCAATTTTTTTATTTAATTTTCAGGTGAGACAATACAAAAAATATTAGGGACAACAAAACATAATAAAACCCACAAAACAATAACAGCAAATAACGACACAAACGGACAAACAGCAACCTAGTTTACCTATTCTTATGGTTTAACTTAACTGACATTACCATGCTGGTTTATTTTGGCATAAGGAGAGTGTAGCATCTTGGGGTAAGACTTGCTATTTTTCCTACATTTTAATGTTACAATCTTCCTCATTGTGTAGGTTGTGCGCTGCTGCCTTCTCCACATCATCCAGAAAGGGCGCTACATCACCGCCAACCGCCGCAGCATCTTCTTTCGAGTGGCACACAACGCGGGGGAGATGGAGGCGTACTGCAACGCTCTGTGCCAGCTGCGCGCCCTGCTCTACCTGGCTCAGCGCATGCTGCACGACAACAGCCACGGAAACCTCTTTTTCAAGGATGAGAGCGGCCTCAGTGAGACCTTTGTCCGCGAATACACATCCATGCACAAGGGCTGCTTCTATGGCCGATGCCTTGGCTTCCAGGTGAGAGGAGCCGCATGGTGCAGGGGAAGCTGGCAAGAGTGGGGAGGCTTAGAAGTAGCAGTGCCTCAGGCTTGATGAACTAGAATTGGCTTTTTATGGGAAGAAAAGTAGGACACTCAGAAGAAAGAGAGGCAGGAAGTACCGTACTTTTCGGACTATAAGCCGCGACTTTTTCCCCCATTTTTTTTTTTGTACAGCTAACGGCCACTAGGGAACCTCCTAAATCTATGGATTTTACAGGTAAAATTAACCACCTTAACACAATGGGCTCTATGACCGGTCCGCTCCCGCCACCTTTAAGCGGCGGGCTCCAGCTCCAGCAGGAAAAGCTGGAGGCCGGAAAAGAGTGACACAGGTAGTGCGCCAAAGTAAAAGTGGAACCGAGAGACAGAACGAGAGCAAGACAGACGGACAATTTAGCTGCTGCGGCTTATATGCAGGTGCGCTTTATAGTCCGAAAAGTACGGTACTTCAATGTTCACAAAGTAGGAACTGCAGGTAATTCACTTTTAGAAGGATATATATTATAAAGACCACAGTAAAAAAGGAGCTGACAACAATCGAGGTAAAACGTCATGAAAAAACACTTCCATCTCACCAATTCTGGCTTAACCCATACAGACAAGCACCTGAATGCACCATCTACAGCTCTGGCAAATATACTCTTATGTTACTGCCCTTGTTAGATTATGTAGCTAGCAATATTTTTTTTAAATAATATGAGAGTAACAAGCTCCCAAGTCTGCCATTGCCTGTCAATCAAATTGATATTCTATTTGTAAAAAGAACAAACCTGTGGATGTGTGATTTATTTAAAAGACAATGCCAGGGGCCGCATGGTACCCAGACTAAAGCGAATTGACCCTGATCAGAGAGCTGTCAGGACTGTAATTTGTAAAGCCAGGAAAAGAAATTGCAGATCTACACATGACTAAAGTGAGTGAATCATTTAAGATGGACAAAGGGAAGGCTCTTCTTCACAAGAGTCTCTGTTGATCCTAAAGACAGAGGCTACACCCTCAGCAAAAAGAGATCAAAGTCAAACCTCCCTCTGCATCAATTTATTATGTCTAAAACTCATCTGGTATCCCGTCGTCTCTGCTCAAATGAAAGCAGTTTTAAGTGTAGTGTACATCTTAAATAGATCATGTAATATAATGAATAATCTGTCTCCGTTTCTATCCGTCCCTCCAGTTCAGCCCAGCCATCCGGCCGTGTCTCCAGACCATCGCTATCGGCCTCGTGGCCTTTGGAGAAAACTACAAACGCCATCAGTCAGGAATAGGTCAGCATCACGCCGCCTGCAGATGTCCCCTCCCGTCACCCAGTCACTGTATTCTCATTCCTCCATCGTGCTCGTCCGCACGCCTCTTCCACATTGCTCCATGGCCCCCGACTGTGTTTCCTTTTTGATGTTGTGTGCTTGGATTGTCGAGGCCCTTTCATCCTCTTGAGTCTCGAGGCCGAGCTGGGGTGCTTCTTCTATATTTCAGAATGCACACAGTTATGTACAGAGATAGAAGTACATACAGATATTTTAACGTAAACACACGTAAATATTTAACATTTCAAAAAGGAATCATTGGACTCTGATGGTCTCTTGTGTTTTGTGCTGCACCACAGTGGAGGCAGGAGGTATTGCACCATATGGTGAGTTGGCTGGAACCCCCCCCTTTCATGATAGTCCTCTATAGTAACAAAGACTAAGTGAAGAAGTTGTTTCTATCCTAGCTGTCCTGTGTCTGTAGTTTAATTAAAGAGTGGTACAGTTTGAAAGTGCTATTCCTTTCCTTTAGTGCCCATCCTTAGTGTCATGCCATATCATCTTCTGTTTTAAAATTAGCAGTAGCCCGGTAGACTTCCGTGTGGCAGTAACGTTATATGGCTGTGCGTACCCCAAAGCAAATGTACTCTGAGTTTGACCACAGTTCTCATCTCTAAGGTGTGCTCCCATCGTTGCTCCTTCTTTCTTCTGCATTCTCAGCAAGTTAGTTTTGTGAAGCTGTTTGATGTGCTTTCACCAGTCACCGTTAATGTTCCTTCTTTCCTGCCTTACTTTCTCCTGTTTCTGTCTTTGTTACATTCGTTTCATCCTCATTATTCTGCGCTTTTGTCTGCAAACACTTTCACTCCCGCGTCCCGCATCCACATCCTTCTTTTATTTCCATTGACTTTGAACTCTAAACCCCTTTCTCCTCTTGCATTACCCCGTCTCCTTTCTGTTATTGTTATCCCCTCCTCATTGTGCGTCCTCTTCCTCCCGTCCTCAGGTGTAGCAGCCAGCTCTTTATTCACCTCAGGGAAGTACGCCATCGACCCCGAGCTGAGAGGGGCGGAGTTTGAACGCATCACCCAGAACCTGGACGTCCATTTCTGGAAGAGCTTCTGGAACATTACTGAGACCGAAGTCCTGTCGGTGAGTGGACTGATAATGCTTCTTTTCACTCACACACACACACACACACACACACACACACACACACACACACACACACACACACACACAATATATATATATATATATATATATATATATATATATATATATATATATATATACTATATATATATATATATATATATATACACACACACACTCTCTCCTTAGACATCTGTAATCTACCCATGTTGTCCCTAACCCATGCACACAGAAAAGCGCATTGCCCTGTTTTAATTTAAAAACTGTCTCAGGAATATTTTACTTTCCTCCAGTCGGAGTACCCTTCCATCGTTATGCTTTGGCCTATAGGCTGTTAGTAATAATAGAGTGGAATTCAATTTATTCAATGGGGTTCATGATTTATTCATGCAGTTATTCCGTCTCTCCATTGACCCCACTCGCTCTGTAACTATACTCTTTCTGTGTCTATTTTAACACGGATATCTTTCTTATTTTTTGTTCTTCATCTTCTCTCTTCCTCCAGAGACTTGCCAGCATGACATCCACTCAAGTTAAGGTGAACCGCGCTCTCTCTGTGCCCCCCGTGCCCTTTGACCTCCCTTTGGCGGCCAACCAAGGAGCCTCTGTAACCATAGCTCCTCCGTCAGCGCACATCGGCAGCGCTCCAGTTCAGATGAGGCTCATCTCCTATGACTTGCGCGAAGGACAGGTAAGTCATTCATTATTCCACTCGCACTTTAGTGGCAGAGTTGAAAAAGCAATAAAAAGAACTTCATATTGTCACATCTTATGCAAAACCAGACTATCTCAGTATTTGCTGTGAACTTAAACTACTTCCTGGTTGGCTGTCTTAGTATTAGGTATTTGTTGCATGACCTAGTTTGTGACAGTTTTCCTCCACTGGCTCTTTTTAAACCACTTTGCATTTACCAGTCATGCAAATAGAAATATTCTAACGATATGTAAAAGCATATCTGGTATTTCTTTCTCCGCCCAGGAGTAGACGACAGCCTGACTCATCCTCATGAACTTAATCCCCTTCATTATCTCTCTCTATATATTTTTCTGTCATAGGATTCGCACTCACTTCTTTTCCTCCCTTATTTATTCTCTCAGGAGACTCCCTCTCTTCCTCAAAGCTTGCACTCCTTTTTTTGTAACTATATATGCTATCAACACGCTATAGAGAGGTGAAGTCCCTCTGTAACGGAGGTGATCTCTGGGCCCATAGATCTCGGCCTCCGTTACGGGTTATATAGCACTAAAAACATTGCATGGGAATATATGTAATTTATGTAACTAGTTTGTCTGTCTCTGTTTCCTGGTTTCATGTTAAAAGTGTTCCCCTTCCCCATGTCTGTGGCTGTTGATTGTGTGCACCCGGTGCCCTGTGTTGTCTCCTCCCCCGCACCTGTGTCGAATTGCTGATTAGTGTGTGTATTTAGGTTCTGTTGCCCTGTCTGTTTTGAGGCTGGGAGTGTGTGTGAGATCCTGGTGGCTGCAGGCTGTGCCCACGTGAGCAGCAGCAGCAGCAGCAGCAGGATTGAGGCTGTGTGTATTGTGTTCATGCTGTAATAAATGCCCACACCGGGTTATATTTGGGACGTGCTGCCTCTGCCTCCTTGCTTGGTCTGGGCCGCTCAATTGTCAGCTTCACACCCTCTCTTTCCGGGGGGGCTCAATGGGACCTAATTTCGGAAAAAGTATGTATTGAAGTCAATGGAGAGAGAAAGATTATCTTTCGATCCCGTTTGAATTGTGCCACGAATTACACACATGATGTTTGTCAATTTTAAAAGATAATTTTGCAAGTCAAAAAATAACACTTTTTTGTGTGAAGCACTCAATGAACTACATCTCCCATATCGCACCACACACTAAGACGGCCGTCCTGTTGGCACATTTCACTTCTGTCTTTCAGAATGAGGCGGAAAGTATTAAACGAGGTGAAAATCACTCCAAGTCTGGGCCCGTTGAGAGCTGTACACACACACAAGGGGAGTTAGTCGGTTCCGTGAGAGCCAGCATGCGGGACCGGGATTCTGGGATTTGTAGTCTTTCTAGTTGCGTATTTTTCATCGTCTTATATTTCAACAGTTTTACGACAAACTGACTTTTTTTACATGGAAATAATTTTTTAAGATTGACAAACATCATATGTGTTATTCGTGGCACAATTCTAACGGGATCGAAAGATAATCTTTCTCCCCCCATTGACTTCAATACATAATTTCTCCGAAATAAGGTCCCATGGGTCGGAAGTAGAAGGGCGGGACTTTGCCTCTCTATTCCCAGCATTGATCACGCCACAACAACAAAAAAAGTTTCCTTTTTTAAAGTTTCAAATTACAAGTGTGCATCGGTGGAAACCCTCCCTCGCTCCCTGCCACATTTCCTCTGCCTCCTTGTTTCCGTTAATGAATGGGAATTAGTGTGCGTTCATGCAGGCTCAGGAGAGGCTGGCAGAAAGCTGCTGCAGCACAGCAGTTAGTCCTCCGCTCAAAGGATCCCTGTTGCTCACACCAGCAATGCTTTTTATTAACAATGAGAACGAGGCTTAGTTTCCAGCATACAATATACACATAATGTGGACAGTTATCAGAGAGGCCACCGTCATGTGAAGTTCTGTATTCTTTTTAGTGATTTATTTCTGTCCTTTTGTTGATTCCTTCCTCACCTCTCTCTCCAGGACAGCGAGGCTCTGCTGTCTCTCGCCCGTTCTGAGGGGGGCGCCATCTCTCTGTCGCTGGGGAAGACCAAGCGCCTCCCCCCGTCTTCCAGCATCCTGATCCACTTCCACGGAGGAGGATTTGTGGCCCAGACCTCCAAATCCCATGAGGTGAGATGCTGCTCTGCAACTCTCTCTAAACCTTCATCGATCCGCGTAGGGCAAAGATAGGTGTTAGAGCGGCAGGAACAAGATTGAAAACGGTATAAGAGAGTTAAGAGTTCATACCCAGATGACGAGAATAAAGAAAAGGGAAAGTGTGGCGCAGTGGATTGTGCCTTGGTGTTGGGATCAGGGGGTCACAGGTTCAAACCCCACTGCAGTCAGCATGTCGTTGTGTCCCTGAGACACTTCACCCCAAATTGCTCCTGTGGGGATTGCCCTCAGTATTGAGTATGGAAGTCGCTTTGGATAAAAGCGTCTAACAAGTGACATGTGGAAAGTAGGTGACAGTATATCTATCCTCTTACCTAAAAAGCAATATGATGTTTCATTTTTCAAGGAAAACTGAATACAAATTTGCTCACATCTGTAGGTGACTTATTATCCATCTTCTCCCGCTTATCCGTGGTCGGGTCGCGGGGGTAGCAGTTCCAGCAGAGAGCCCCAAACTTCCTTTTCCCTGGCGACATCAACCAGCTCTGACTGGGGGATCCCAAGGCGCTCCCAGGCCAGCGAAGAGATATAATCCCTCCGCCTGGTCCTAGGTCTACCCCTCGGTCTCTTCCCAGTCAGATGTGTGTGTTGGCACCCACAGATACAGATGCTGACACCACTTCACCTCCATCATTTTAAACACCCGGTATTTCCACAGTGCTCCTCCAGTTCACGTTCTCATCCCTTCATCGCTTCACTGTCTCGCTCGGTTTTCTCCAACTAATTGAAATTGAACCCCATCTAATTAAAGTGTTGAGACGCGCTAGTTGACAGCAGGGGGCAGAGGACTTAGCAGGCTGAATCTCCTCCTTTGTCAATATTGTGACATTTAATGAGCCGTTAAGCCAATTCCTTTGTAAATAATGGCTGAAAACGCAGGAATATAGTTTTATAAATGGAGATGCTAAGCCCTCCCTCCATGCTTGGTTTACACAGAAGGTGCACACACACATCATCCCCTCTAGATCTACTTTAAAGATCACACAAACACACTTATAATTTGTCTTAAAAATTCTCTTCAATGCTCGAACAGCAATCAAAACATGTATTTTATCATAGCTTTACATAAGTAACAAAATATGAAATCATAGCAAGAGGAACTATTCAACCGCCGTGATTCATCTTGATGAGAAGGATGATTTAAATACAGTTTGTGCACCCAGCTCTCCTTCACTCATCTGGTCATCTGTGGCTGTGTGTGGTCTGTGTGTGGCGTCAGGCTTCTTATAGCCTCTGTAAGAAAGGACTCTGTGAAATCGCCATGGACACGGGCATTCTTGGTCTGCTGCTGCGAAGAAGAAGAAGAAGAAGAGAAGAGAAGAGTGGGAGCAATCACAGACGGGGGTGAACAGGGCTGTCATGTTGAATTAACAGAGAACTGTACGACCCCGCAGAGAAAGATTACCCGGGGCACTAATGGAAGACTTGTCAGACTATCATTCTGTCTTCTTCTTCAGGGCTCGCCTTTTTATTACATCCTCCCTCTCAATCTTTCTAATACCTCACAAAATCCTTTTTGTTCACCTCGTGTCCTTTTCTAACATGCCCTTCCTGTCTTATTTAAGCAATTTGAACCTTCCTAATATTACCGTGTGCTTTCTGCTCTCTTAATCCCTGAGGCAAGGCCAAGGAAGGAAGAATAGAAAAAGGAAAAGTTTCTCTGAGGGCGGGGCCTTGCTCGGCTCAATTATCCTCTCCCGTATCCTTCCTCGACCCCTTTCTCTCCTGCCGGCTGGGCGAGATGGAGAGTTGGACTTCAGCGGCTGGAGCCTTTGGTGCTCTCAGAGCCCAATTATGCTGACATCACAGGAATGGATGTGCTGGCATCCGTGCATTTAGAAACTTGGGCACACACACACACACACACACACACACACACACACACACACACACACACACACACACACACACACACACACACACACACACCCTGTAGAGGTATTAGCCTGCAGATTGACTCCTCTGCATGTCTTGGAAAGAGTTGCACTGCAGCTCCCATTATTCCTGTTTTGAGAACAGATCTGGCTCCTTCTAAATTGGTGTAAGAGTGTTTTTCGTCTTTGTGAATAGGATGTGCGTGTATGAGAAGAGTTTTCCAGCCTTGGTCCAAGCTCATTAAAACACACACACACACACACACACACACACACACACACACACACACACACACACACACACACACACACACACACACACACACACACACACACACACACACACACACACACACACACACACACACACACACACACACACACACACACACACACACACACCTCTTCTCTTCCTTGTGGGACATGTGTTGAACTGTCTGACTGCTGCACCTGCCCAAGTACTCTGGCATGTACTGACTTGTTTCCACACATACACACTTTTGGAGAACCTTCGCTGATTCTCACACACACACCCACACTGACCCGAACAGAGCGTGTACTCCCTTATCAGCGACCTCACTCTGAGCTTTCTTATGACAAGTGTGGCTTTGAGGCGGCACGGCTTGATGCTGGAGCGACTACTTTTCAGGGTGAGTCACTGGTGGGTGAGGCAACATTCACTCACTGTGCTTTTCCTGGCATCGTGAACGCAGAGCTGTCACACTCGGCGCCAGACCTGTCACAGCTAGTCAGAAAAGGTGTTGGGAGAAGATAAAGATGGAGGAGGAAAGGATGGATGCTTTGTAGAAGGAATATTTTGGCGTGACAAGTTTGGCTTCCCTGCTTGCATTTCAAGGTCATTGCTTTGCAGCTGTGGAGTAAAGCACTTGCCTTAGGTTGGCATAAGAATAGTAAACGCATAATCAAAGTGTGGCAACGGGAAGAAAGGAACACTCGGTATTCTGACAGCGAGTTTGTTTTGGTAGACACTCCCTGTAAAGCCACACCATCACCTTGTCTTCGTCTTGTTCCTTCACACCCAATACACTAGGACATGTTGGCATCTTGTGTATAACCAACTGAAGAAACCAAATGAAGCTGACGGTGAGGGCAGTGCTCATTCTTTCATTGTCTAAGACAGTAAGCCACAAAGCAGACCGATGACATCACAGGGCAGTTTTCATAGCTTTTGATCCTTCCTGAAGTATCTCCCTCCCATTACATTTATGCCTCTCTGTCTCATCTCCTCTGTGTTTTGTACCGCTGCTCTTGTTTCTCACAAACAACATATGATATATCAGCTTTGAAACCGAGTGTTTTTCTATTTATAATGCCACCCCTCTAACTTATGTCTTCTGTGTCCTGCAGCCTTATCTGAAGAGCTGGTCCCAGGATCTCGGTGTCCCCATTTTGTCCATCGACTACTCTCTGGCCCCCGAGGCCCCCTTCCCAAGGGCCCTGGAGGAGTGTTTCTACGCCTACTGCTGGGCTCTGAAAAACCACCACCTACTAGGTACACACACATTACATTGCATTTAGCTGACGCTTGTATCCAAAGCGACTTACAATAAGTGCATTCGACCAGGAAGAAACCTTGATCAGGTTTCATAGAGCCAAAACATTTCAAGTGCTACTCAACTGGCTGTAGATAAGCCAGTGCTTGGTTAGTATATGCGTGCTTGGTTAGTATATGAGTGCTTGGTTAGTATATGAGTGCTTGGTTAGTATATGAGTGCTTGGTTAGTATATGCGTGCTTGGTTAGTATATGAGTGCTTGGTTAGTATATGAGTGCTTGGTTAGTATATGCGTGCTTGGTTAGTATATGAGTGCTTGGTTAGTATATGAGTGCTTGGTTAGTATATGAGTGCTTGGTTAGTATATGAGTGCTTGGTTAGTATATGAGTGCTTGGTTAGTATATGAGTGCTTGGTTAGTATATGCGTGCTTGGTTAGTATATGCGTGCTTGGTTAGTATATGAGTGCTTGGTTAGTATATGAGTGCTTGGTTAGTATATGAGTGCTTGGTTAGTATATGCGTGCTTGGTTAGTATATGCGTGCTTGGTTAGTATATGAGTGCTTGGTTAGTATATGCGTGCTTGGTTAGTATATGAGTGCTTGGTTAGTATATGAGTGCTTGGTTAGTATGAATGAAAACTTTATTACAGACTCAGGGTCCAGATAAAAGACAAGACATTACATAGATAAAAGACAAGGCATTAGATATATAGATATATAGTATATGAGTGCTTAGTTAGTATATGATTCTAGCAGTTACCGGAAGCCAGTGGAGGGAGCGGAGGAGCGGCGTGGTGTGGGAACATGTAGGAAGGTTGAAGACCAGACGAGCCGCTGCATTCTGGATGAGCTGCAGAGTTCGGATGGCATTCTGGGTCAGGAGGGGACGCATGTTGTAAAGGGTGTTTCTGCAGCAGCGATGTTTGCAGTGAAGGACAGTTTGTTATCGAGGGTCATCACACATTAGCGTTAATATCAGACTCCTGGCCTTTCTTTTTTACTCCCATGTACTTTTTCGGACTACTTCTTAATGCAATGGGAAGCCATGTGCAGTTGAAATGCTAAATGCATTAGGCAGGTAGAAGTTAGTTTATTAGACTTAATGAGCAGACAAAGCTCACTCCTTTCAGAGTCGGTGGACTACTTCTGAGTGCACTTACCAATTCCCTGTAGCTTTCAAGAGGAATCATTCATCACTTTGAAAGTAATCGTGCTGCAGCGCCATGTTTTGCACTGTACCCGTTGTTCTGTAATATAACACAAATGGTGACGCCAAGTATTCAGGCTGACATCAGAAGACATCTGGTCGTTTTGGGGTACATCCGCACGCTGTGTCAAATGAACAGTGATCGCTGTGTTTGTGTTTTAGTACAAGAAGACATTATCACTGCCATGAGGCGGATAGCAAGACAAAACCAGCTCCAAGCAGCCCCACATGCAGCCGTCTCATGGTAGAGAAAAGAGATTCTGCTACTTTATGGGTCGCACTGCTTTTCTTGCTCCACCGTGAATTTGCAGAAAAATACATATTTTCTTGTCTCCTTTTATTTTGTGTGCCATTTCTCCATTTCCCCATGGATGTATGCTCTTGCTTTGTCCTCACCTTTATCTTCACTGTCCCGTTTCATCTCTCCAGGCTGGACCGGGGAGAAAGTGTGTCTGGCTGGTGACAGTGCGGGAGGCAACTTGTGTGTGACGACGACGATGCGCGCGGCTGCCTTTGGCGTGCGGATGCCAGATGGCCTGGTGGCCGTGTACCCGGCCACGCTGCTGACAGCCTACGCCTCGCCCTCCCGTCTGCTCACACTTATGGATCCCCTGCTGCCGCTCAGCGTGCTCTCCAGGTGTCTGAGCGCCTACGCAGGTAGGAGTGCAAGTGTGTTTGTGATTTAGAAAACAAACTAAATAAGGTGTTCTTTTATCTGATACATTTTAGGTAAAGAAATATTTTTTTTGGGTACCTGGCTGGCGCCCCCTAGCAGCGGCGCCGCTATTTGTATATAGGGGAAACACTGGTATTATATAGGTTGTTGTGCATCTAAATGGTCTGCAAAGGATAAAACCCAGAAATTCCCTACCACATAGTGACATCACTATGTAACATTCACGCTTCTATTGGCTAGCTCCAACGTGATAGGTGATAGTGCGTGGTATTATAAGGGGCCGGACATCTCAAAGCGCGCTGACCAATCACAACAGAGCCGGCCAGCTAACCAATCAGAGCAGAGGGTGAAAAGAGGTGCTGCAGCACAGGCAGTGAGAAAAATAAAGACCTTTTTAGAACATGGAAACATGTCGAGGCTCAAAATACAAATATGAACCCTTAAGTAATCATTATACGGCCCTTTTAAAAATGATAATGCTGACAAACTATCTGTGTAACATAAATGAAAAGGTTATTAAGTTGATGTATATTTATATATATTATTTTTTTGCCATTTTCATCAGTTAAGCCATTCTTTTCAATTGCATTAACTGATATAATGTATTGTTAAAGCGATGTTGTTTTATGATATGCAAAGTTTGCAAACAGCTGAAACAACTAATTGATAAGAAAACTTCAATCTATTTTGTGTCAATTCAGCCTGCCTGCATGTCTTTAAGTTTTAGAACAGTTATAATTATCTTATTAAACATAAAACAAGTTCTGTTCTCATCTCGGATCTCCCTGTTCACTTGCTCAATTCCTTTTTCTGCACACAATGTGTATATTATACATATTTGAATCATAAATCTTTATGGATTTTATTCTAACCGTGCTGTATCATGTCTGAAACACCCTCCCTAGCCACAACTCAACTTATTAGCATATAGATTGTTTTTCACGCCTTGTCATTAATGCAATGTAAAAAGCATGAGAAACTCTTACAAGTCATTTGATACATTGTAGTCTCACAAGAAAAGGAGGACTAGTAAATGGCCAACTATGCCAAATCATTCTGACAGAGATACTGTTGATCCTGTGTGACTCTCAATAATGAACTGTAACACTAATCACTTTCTATTCACTCGTTCGGCCATCACTATGTATTGCTCTCGGTGACACAAATGGCTGTGTTTTCTGTGGTTTTCTTTATCTTTCCTATTTTGGCTTATCTGTTTCTCATTTGTTCTTATTCAAGAAGAACAGAAACGCTGTTCTCTCTGTTGAGCATCCATCTTTCCCCTGCTGAGTCTTCCTCTACGTCTCCTCTTCCTCCAGGCAACCAGCCCCAGACGGAGGTGCAGGTGGAGAAGGCGAGCCAGCTGAGTCTGGTGAGGAGAGATACGGCTGTGATGCTCAGAGACCTCCGACAGGGAGCCTCCAACTGGATCCACTCTCTGCTGGATTCCAACCGAGCCGCCGCCGCCCCCAGCTCGGCTGCACAGGAGGCGCCACCAAGAGCCGCCGGTATACCCCCGACTGTGTTTCACTGTGTGTGAATGTGTGGTTCTGTGTGTGTCTGTGTTTCACTGTGTGACTGTGTGGGTGTGTGTGTCTGTGTTTCACGGTGTGTGTTGTGTTTCACTGTGTGTGTGTGTGTGTGTGTGTGTGTGTGTGTGACTGTGTGTGTGTGTGTGAGTGTGTGTGACTGTGTGTGTGTGTGTGTGTGTGTGTGTGTGTGTGTGTGTGTGTGTGTGTGTGTGTGTGTGTGTGTGTGTGTGTGTGTGTGTGTGTGTGTGTGTGTGTGTGTGTGTGTGTGTGTGTGTGTGGGGGGTGTGTGTGTGTGTGTGTGTGTGTGTGTGTGTGTGTGTGTGTGTGTGTGTGTGTGTGTGTGTGTGTGTGTGTGTGTGTGTGTGTGTGTGTGTGTGTGTGTGTGTGTGTGTGTGTGTGTGTGTGTGTGTGTGTGTGTGTGTGTGTGTGTGTGTGTGGCTTAAATAAGTGTTTACTTGCCAGATACTGCGTTTATTCTGTTGGACAGCAGGAGGATTCTTGAGGGAAGGCGCCCCGTCAGTTGGCTTGCTTAGTTTAGCAATTTGTTTAATGTCAATGAGATCATGATTATATTATTTGATTCCACAGAGACTCACAATTGAGCCAAATGTTGTTATTTGACATAACATCAGACACCAAATAAATGGGGCGCTATTAAGGTCATTTTCAGTGTGGGAGAGAAACTCCCTCCCTTATTTTTAGAGCATTTACGTGCAAACAAACAAACAAACAAACAAACAAACCTATAGCACAATACAGGAAAGAGAAACCCCCAAAAACCAGAATAGGGCTCGTTTTCTGTCTCTGGAAAGAGGGAAAACAGTAAATGTATCTAAATCTACTGTATTTCTTTCACCAAATCGCACACGTTTAGGCGATTCTACGTGATTTTGTTTTGATAACTGATATAATATTGTGTGCCTCCATATACCATGCCTTCGCTAAAGTGTTGAAAAGCTCTGCCATAGATGCAATCTGCCCGGGTCTATCATTACATTAACTGCCACATCAGTGTGTGTGTGTTTCCCGCCAATATTTTCAGCGTCATCATTTAAGCCAATTATGTGTGTAACCATATCAAGTTCATTTACAGTCCATATGGATGAGGGTTAATGACATGGAACCCCTTTATTCAGCTTGCAACTGTCCACTTATCACGTTGTCCCACCTTGTTGCGTAACCACACATCCCTATCAGTTCACGTCTTCGGAGCAGCAGGGCTTTGGCAGTAATTGTTAATTGTAACCTCCGTAAATCTGATGGCGAATCATAATTTCCCTGGTGTCCCCTTAGCCAGGTGACGCCCCCCCCCCCCCCCCCCAGCTGAAAGCCCAAACTAATGAAAAGTCGTTGGTGGGAGGACATTATTAAAAGGCCATCATGGTGCTGAGATGCTTCATTATGGAAGAGATGGGAGATCGGTAGCGCTGTGTGGAGATAGCCGCCATGACTACAGCTATGTTTTGATGGCTCGGGGCGGCCAGATGATATCACCATGACAGCACTGCTTGATTTCCCTCCACCCACTTCGCCTCTCTCCTTCCTGATACACTTCACTTTGCATTTTGAGGCTTTTAACGGTTGGCTGTCAACCAGAGGACATATGAAAAGTAGAGTCAAAGTGATTGTGTTTTTCTTTTTGTGTCCTTTCTTTCCGGTCCTCCAGCTGCAGGTGACCCCACGTCTGTCCTTCACACACCGTCAAAATTACTTTCTGTGTTTATGGATCTTTTTAATGAAGTTTTATGTTTGTCTGGAACATTTCGATTTTGACTAACTCCATGTTCCCCTCTCTCCGTCTTGTTTCTCAGACACAGTGAGGAAGAGTATTTCAGAGGCGTCCTTCTCCTCTCCTCACGCTGACCCCCCTGTCGCCTCACAGACCTCCGACTTCCCCTCCAGGAAATTATCCGTGAAGAGCCAGACTTGCCAGGAGTTGGGATCTCACACCAACTTCACTTCTCACAGTGCAGCGCTGCTCCCTGAGAGCACTGTAGGTCACGCGTCAACATGTTTACATTGAGATTAGCTCGCTCTCAGTGGATACTCTTATCCTGAGGAAGTTAACAGCATTACATGTAGGGCTTTTAAAGAACACTTGGCTCTTACTGGGGACTGTTTGATGATAATTATAGCACCTATGATCAGGCTATCCCTCCCCTCATTAGATGGATTTAAGACTATGAACATGTGATCAACATGGAGATACTTTGGCCCGTTATCAGACTGCGTTATATACCCTGCAGTCACGTTTGTCTTTCATCTTGATGATCTCAGCCTAGATGAAGTCACCCATGCCTCATCGGCAGATTTGGCTGTGAAAAGCTGACTGAGTATCAAAGCTTTTATTGGGTGTGCGGGTACCAGCCAGGTATTGCAGATTATCCTCATGTTTTTTCACAGGCTGGATTAGTGCCTTACTTGGGAAGAATTGTATTGCAGGGGTGACGCAAGATTTTAAATATGCTTTTCCTCCTTCAAATGGGGATTGTTCAGCCAAGACTCTCGGGCACCGAGCCAAGGTTTTCAGATGATTTCCACAAGGACAAAGTCCTCCGTGTGTAATGAAGTTTGCCTATTTAATATTTTACACCTTATTATTGTCCTTGACATTACTTTACCCTTCAGTGCAGTTTATCCACAACCTTTCACTCTCTCCTTTTCTGCAGCCAGAAGATGTGAATTTCTTCTTATCCAAGGAAGCAGATCCCTCCATGTCCAGGGAGCTGTTTTCAGTGGCCATACCTCCCCCTGCTGGAAAGGAGGGGTCAGAGCTGGAGCACCGCAGGGAGTTTCCCCTGGGCTTTGAGCCCCTGCGCTCAGAGCAGCTAGCCACCATGACGGTGGACACTTCGCCTGTGGTTAAAGATCCCTTCTGCTCTCCTCTGCTGGCTCCTGACAGCATGCTGAAAGGCCTGCCCCCTGTGCACATAGTGGTGAGTCTGGAAGTCTTTGACAGGAGAATGAAGCTTTACTTTATTCTGATGCAAAGAAATTGGGCAGGAGAGCATTAATACAGTTAAATACACAACAATCTAAGTTCGAATTGAGCGTAGTGTAAGCTTGCCGTGAAGAGCATTTGAGTCTTTGCAACTGTCTACGTTTTGTACAAGTAGATTTGGAGATGCAGATGGGATGTTGCAGAGGTAAAAGCACCAAAGCCTTAGAAAGTGAAGAGATGGAGATCAGAGAGGACCGTTCACTTACATTGTTATATCACGGTGAGAGAGGGATTTGAAGGATGTTAATGAAAAATGAAGAAAGTGGTGCTGATTTGAAAGTGGCTCGAGTGAGTCCGCGGGAATGTAAAGAAAGTATGCACAAAGGAAACCGGGATTCTTGGCTTCCTTTTCTTCATCACTTAATTAAGATTCCTGACATATCCTAACTTGCATTTCCCCCTCCCCCCTCTCCCCTCTCCCCTCTCCCCTCTCTCCCCTCTCCTCTCTCCCCTCTCCCCTCTCCCCTCTCCCCCTCTCCCCTCTCCCCTCTCCCCTCTCCCCTCTCTCCTCTCAGGCTTGTGCGTTAGACCCCATGCTGGATGACTCTGTGATGTTCGCCAAGCGTTTGAGGAACATCGATCAGCCCGTCACTCTGTGCATAGTGGACGACCTCCCCCACGGCTTCCTCAGCCTGTCCCAGCTCTGCAGGGAGACCAAGGAGGCGGCTAACATCTGCGCAGAGAGGATTCGCTACGTCTTGACCCAGAAGGACACGCCTCCCGAGCCACGCAAGCACCGCAAGTTGGAGCGCACCGATAGGGGTGTGTCCGCCTCTTCTGGGGAGTCCGGGTCTATCTTTTCCGACCCCATCAAGGAAGAGGAGCTTGCTGTCGGGGCTAAAATTGCCAATGGGGAAGGCTTAGTTCCTGTGGCAGCCCAGAACAACACTGACGCTGTTGCTATCGAGCCTTAAGTGAGGTTACAATAAGGACTGCAGGGGAGTGAAGGCACGGGGGGGGTTAATGAAAGTCACACAAATGTAGGCAGTGCGATGCCTAAAAGAGAATGTCCTAAAAAAGCAATCGATGTGATTACCCAGTTTCTTAAAAGACAAAAAAAGAGGGGGAGCGCTAAAACAAGACTTCCTCTGCTTTGCCATTCTTGCCACTTGTCTGTGCCGCATTATGCACAAAGCAAAGCTGGCAGACGAAATGAAAACACCCTCCAAAGACAGACATGTTTTCAAATTAAATGGTAATTTACCAGCTACTTAGACCAGCACGCACACACACATGCAGCGCACACACACTTAGCAGAGAGCCGTCGGCGGGCACGGCCGGGACATAAAGCAGCGCTGATACTAAAGACGGGCCCTGAATGGGCGATTCATCCAAGACAAGGCAGTCATTTAAGGCACTAATCAAACAGTGCCAGGCACACTATATGCTTCTGTGTAGAGTCGTCCCAATCAAAATGGCCACTTGTCCTTTAGGGAGCCACTCTAAATCACACTTAATAACTCCACATTGTGTTCTCCATTACGCCTGTTCGGCACTCAAGACAGCTCCTCTCCTGGATAGTTTCTCGGTTGACTCTCTTCCAATCACAACGCGGAAAGGCTGAACTGGATACGTTGATTGCTTTCTTGATTCTGTTGCAATTTATAATCATATATTACTACCCCTATGCAGTAGTGTTACTTTTGTTATTTATATTTTTGTATTGCTGTATTTTAATCCTTGAATCATTACAGGTTTTTTTGTTGGTTTGTAAACTATATTGTTATTTTAACGTACACTTATGCTATTTGAATGTGCTCCATATGTACCCCCTCCTCCTTCGGCACAGCTGCTCAGACAATTATACGTGTATCCTCCTCTAATGCATATTGATAGTATAGTCATTATAGAACAGTGGGCTCTCTAGATGCTGCCTGGTGCTTTGCGTAGTGTTGATAGGGCTCCGTCTCCATCTCTTGCTACAGTCACATTCGTGTAGATGCACTGATTATTTCCTGAAGTCCATGCTTAAATATTTGGGACCCATTCCAAGTGTGTTAAGAACAATCATGGCTCTGATATGTCTAAGAGACCCAAAAGTTGTTTTCCTTTTTGAGACTGGAAAGAGTTCTTCAGAAGTAGAGTGGGAGAGAAAGGGGCATCAAAAAGCCCTCGGCTATCCACACACATTTTAAACTCCACTGATTTCCTCTCAGATTGTCCCCGTTACTCACCAGGCGTTTTTCGCTCACTACTTCTCTGCACAGTATGCAGTGTGTCAAAGTACCACTTCTCTTGAATCGGGGGATTTCCTGCCTGAAAATTGGTTTCTATAATTCGGAGGCTCTCAGGAAAAACTAAAGAAGAAGAAAAACCGATTGCAGCAGTGCTGTGTAAAAGCCACTGAGAGCGGCTGCTGGACCGGGTGCTTTTCCTCCCCACAATTACATTTGGGGTTAACTTTGATTTCATTAAGCTGAGGCTACTCCTCTGAGCTTTTTGCCACCGCAGCACTTTGAAGCACACGAAAATGTCCTTCTGAGGGTCAGTCCCTCGATCAGGTCCAACTAAATATACATGCCAACAATGCTGGCTGCGTCCTTCTCTCGCAGCAGGGCCAGGTCTGTGTAGAAGGATGCTGTGTGAGGAATAGGATTTAGCTGAAGCTCCGACTGCAGACCCCCCCCCCCCCCACATCTGTAGAAGAAGAGCAGGATTGTCAGCAGAAAAGCGCCATGCTACAGGATTAGACCATGCTTAGATCTGTCAACTCCCAGTACTTACCGCAGTATGTGTAGTCAGATTGATGGAAAGAACCAGGGTGGCGAAGAGGAAGACAGTAATGCACTTGTTCGCTCTGAGGCTCCAGCTGAGGTTGCTTTATTAGCAGCTGTTTCTACAATTTGACAGTAGTTTGCAGTTCTGTGTGTTTAGGCTACATGTCACCGTCTTGTTTTATGTCTTTCTTGGTGCCTGTGTGTGGCTCAGGTTGAGTCTACATGTACACATGATCACACTAGTCTCTGGTGTGTGTGAGAAACACGAGCTCGTCCTCTGTGTCCCGTGTTCACATCGAGACACGAATGGCACTTTACTAATGGTCAAAAGACTCAAGTATTAATCATGAATCATCTTTTGTTAAAACAACCTCAAGGCACTATTGGACTACGTGTTGTGTCGGTGATGTTCTGTACATCAACAGGACTTCTTCATCGGTCCTGAAAACTCCACCGCCTATGGAGCCTAGCAGGATTGATCGGCCATTAGCACTTTGTTGTATAAATTATGTGGGCGACGAGAGCACTTTTTTTCAAATCCACTTGCTGTTCATAGACCTCCTTATGCCTCTTACCCTTAATGACCACTCGTGCATCCGGCTGCCCTGACTGCAGGTGATCCATCAACCATGCTGTTTTGGATGAGAACGTTTGCAGTGTTACCTTTTTTTAAGTTGTCCCATTCCTGGCATTCTGTGGTTCTGCCGATGCTTATTTAGCTTCCTGCAGCTTCAAGCAGAAGTCATTCTTCCAGAGTGTTGTCGCCTTATAGCGTATACTTGTTGATGGTCCATATACTTTGTAATCACAAGTTGTCCGTGTAAAAACAGTCAGTGTAATGTTGCTTTTTGTCTGCTATTTGTTTGATAATCAGGTTGAACAAAGTACCTCCAGTTTTACTTTTTTTTTTTGAAGCTCTGATGTGAGATGTTCTTGCCCCTGGCTGATTTATTTGAAAAAGTGCAACGCTGCTACAAACGTGAGCTCGCTGCTTACAACATTAACAAGCTATGCAGTTAACACACCAGCATCTCATCAGCTTTCACACTCTGTCAGAAATGCTGTGATGCAATTTATTGTTGTGCAATCTATTGAATCTCCTCAAGGTTAGATTTCGTAGTTCTTTATACCAAATGTATACCACACGTCCTGGAAACCTCATTCTTTCATAAATGCATCAACGCTCTGATGCGACTGACCTCAACCAGTTCTCAAATGTCTCCAAATGAAAAATATGACTTTGATCACTAAGTTACTTATCTTAAATATATCTAGCGCTTCAAAACGGAACCAAAGACTGCAGCCGGAGTCTCCTAACGGAAGTGCTGCTTGCCATTTAGTGTTTGCTGTTGATGAAAAGGCAGTCGGTGACGTACTCTGTCTGCACTCCTTATGCACACTGGGCCGCAAAATGTAACACTGGTGTGGGAAATTATGATCTTTCAGAAAACAAGCCATAGACTGGAAACAAAGCAGATTTAAGTTTACTTGGTTTATACTTTTTTTTATTGTATTTAATTCAAAACACCACAAGTGCAAACCTGTGAATAAAAAGAAAAGAAAAAGAATGCACATTATGATTCATGGAGATATCTCTACTTTCAGATGTGTTGATCGAATGATTGATGATTGATTTGCAGGTTGCATTCTTCAATGTTGTGTCTGATACGCCACGAGTCGGCTGGTTTCTTCCTTTGTTGATTTTTATCTGAATAAATATATTCTCCCATGAACCCGCAGTTGTGTTCGTGAATCAAAATGTCTCTTTGCATTGATCAAACTAAAGGTTAACTTAAAGTCGCTGAGAATAAGCTATGGAAATTGTAATCTAATCTAGCTGGCCTCTTTTAGTTTTTATCCCAACGCATATTTTATGTATGAATTTGTAAATGGCAAATGCTTTTTTACCCAAATCTTGATCAAGTCAGGCCTTTGGGAACGGTCATTTATAAGGTTGACCTTTGTGAATTGTATAAAGTGTCAGATCCAATTTAACAAAAAATACATCTTGTAAGATTTCTATGATGATAATAATATGTATTTATTCGTTGAGAATACGTTTATATAATATGCTTTTGCTATGTATTCAATTACTCAACATCAGTAAAAACAAAAATAAACTGTTATAAAATACTTGTGAACAGTTGGACAATTTGCATTACTTTTTAAACCCAATCATTTAGCTGATATTTCTGTTTAAATACGGGAGTTATATATAGGACATTATAGACTCCAACTTTAACTTAATTACAGATCATCAAATCACTTAAAAAAAAAAAGATAATTTCTGATGTAAATTCAGCAGCAATACAGCCCATTAGACCCGGTGATCTGTATCCAGCTGCTGTGATGTGATTTCCTCCCGGAGGGCAGGCATCGTGCGTCTCAGCTCCTCCATTAGAGGTGCGTGACCTCTGATCAAAACATGATTGCAATCAGCCAAAGCATTTTTAATGTGTGGCCGTGTCGCATTCAGGAGAAGCACGAGCGGAACCGGGAGCGCGTATCCTGAACCCCCCCCCCCCCCCCCCACACTCACATCCAGGGGGGCCACATGCATCGAAAAGACCAACGTGGACGCGCCCGGTTTCTCTGCTGTGCGCGATCCCGTTCTGGTGCGCGCCTCCGCTCAGAGACAGGCTCCAGAGAGAGCAGAGGAGCGGCAGCCGGGAGAAAGATGGAAGTGAGGGTCGGGGAGAGACTCCTGTGCATGGCTCTGCTGTGCAGCGGCTTCTTCGTGGATTCAGTCCTCGGGAAATATGTCAAAGGCATCGTTAACACTAAAGAGGTGAGTGCTGTTTCTTTTTTTCTTAATGTAGCCACTTGCGTCAATGACACCGCGACTGCGTACCCGCACTCAGGTGTCTCTGTGGCGGACTCTGCTCCGCGGATAGTCGGAGGGGCGACCACTATTTCCCCGATAAGTTGCCTCTGACATGTCTGTTCCCCCAGATAAAACACATTCACCTCTATTCTGCCTTGCAATTGCGCGCCATCTGTGCGCGTCTTATCTGTGGCGTATATTTTACCCTCATTGTGATAGTGTTTGGCATCTCCGTAGCCCCAGTAAGCTGCACCCCACCACCGGTCCGCTGCGAACACCAGAGCCCACTCTTTTTGGGCCAAAACCAGCTTTATTAGCTGGATTTCACTTCTGATATTAATTTTAAATTGGCAGTAGTCTTTATGTTTATCATTAGAGGAGCTGTTACAGGTGTGCGTCATACAGCTGCTGGCGCGCGGCTCTGTTTGTGTTGATGGTTGAGACTCTAAGTCCAGCCTGGAGATAGTGTGTGTGTGTTTTTTAAAGTCATATCAGCATCATCGCTTCCCTGACAATATGCGAGTTATAAACTGTGCAGCGGAGCAGACGCTGTGGCTCTGGGCTGTTTGAGATTCAGGAGGATACCACCTGCTGTTCCACATCTCTGGTTTGCATTCTCACGAGTTTTTGTTTTGGATCAAGTTTGACATACATGAGTACTACAGAAGAGCTGTCTTCCATTTTGTTGTGAGTTCAGCAAGACCAACAAGGTAGCATTCATAAGAAAGACTGGCCACTGTGCATATCTAATGTATTGGTTGTTTCTATTATGCTGATTGTGTTGACATTTCTGCAGAAGCTGTGCAGTGGAAGTAAAAGCGTTTATTTATTTTGAGGAAAACATTTGACCTTTTCAATCTGTGAGGTCAGTTGACTGTAATATGTTAACCAAGAGCAAAGAAAATACATCTTTTACAAATATGCTTAATAGATAAAACAAACGCATAAAGAATACATTTTATATTAAAACGGTTTCCCAGTGCCCAAGGGATGTGTAGATCTCTTGTGTTTTACACCATACAAAAATACTGGTAAATGCTCCCTTTTGTGAAGCTAGAAACAGCTATTGCTAATCGATCAACGCTATCGGTTAGTTGCAATTTGTTTCATCTCAAACATGAGTGCCCTCAGCTGTTCATATCAGCGGTTGCCACAGTGGAGCTTTTCAGTGACAAACAGCAGGGGGTGGGGCTTTGCTGGTGCACTGTGATATTATAAAATGTATCATGCATCTTCTGGAATATCAGCCCTTTGAGTCACTGTGTAAACCTGAACCAACCTCAGGTGTTTCATGCACCACCCATTTTTTATGTGTTGCCAAAAAGCAATGGCAGCTAAAAGACATTGAAATCCTTCTCTACTGAGGACCGGCATATCAGCTTACTTGTATTTCACCTTCCTTGGCTTCTCCAAAAACTGAAGAACAGTATCTATCCGCCAGCAGTTTGAGCCAACAAGCTTCAGTTCTTACTGAATCATGCTGCCGACTATAGTTGTGCTAACTCTCCCTGAACTCTCTGACTACAGTAAATAAAAGATGTGCCTTGAAATGCAAGATTAGTTCACCAGTTTGAATCTCAAAGCTGACGACAGGGATCTGAATGGATAAATTGAACAAGAGGCACTCGTCCATCAATCAGCGCTGTCGAGATGCCCTTGAACGCAGCGCTCAATCTGCACCAGTGCACCAGTGGAGCTGCTCAGTGGCTGCAGACCGTTTCACTGGGAAACTTCCAGGTGTTTGTGAGACTCTGCAGCTCCTAATGAGGAAGTAACCAACTTTCTTTTGGTACTTTGCAGTAAATACAAATATAGTTTTAATCAGCATGTCCACAAAAAGTATGATGTCTTTGAACTGCTCGTTTTAAGTCTCAAAAACCCAAAAGGTATTCAGTTTACGATCATAAAAGGCTATAAAACGGCAAACCTTTACTTCTGAGAGACTGGTGCAAATGGATGTTTTGCACTTTAGATTTTTAATTGATTACTTAAACAGTTGCTAATGGGTTATCTATTGACATTGATTTTAGGAGGTAACAAGTACTTGATTGAGCTATACTCCATTGCGAGACCAGTTATAATAAATACATTGATATAAGTATGTGTTTTCCTTTTATCCCCCTCAAATGTCTAACCTTGGTTAAACTGGCTTGTAAATGTGCAAAGATTGCCAATATAGAGGTATTTTCACATTCCTCTACTAAACAATGAGATGTGCACTTTTCTAAATTCTGAAGCTCACACCGGGCCAACTATATTAGGTATGTCACAAATTAGAAACCTCCAAATGCTGTCTAATTTATGGCTGCCTCCTGAAAGTCGATGTTTCATTTGATTCATCGGTGACCCGCCAGTCGACCCTCGTTCAGGTCGTCATTCTCTTTTATCACTCCGTCACAGCTAAAAGGTCATACCCAGAAAGCTTAGCAAACAAGATGGGTTCTGCTTTTCGAGACAACACGGTGAGTTACTGACATTGTAACCCCTGACAAACTGAGCAGTCTACCTGGGTGACAGTTGCACCAGAAGCAGTGGGCCTTTCTCTTCACTGCAGGGAGAGAAACGCCATCAGAAAGCTTCAAGGTCCGGGCATCTCAGCTAAAGCACGAGCCACCTTCACCCCAACTTTTTCCAACCTGACTACAGTTCATTGCCAGGGATAACATGTGGCCAGGAAGTCCAGCCACACAGGGTAGAGATCCTCCCACACCAACTGACCTTCAGCGCAACGAAAAGTCAAATCTGCGTACTGCACAGCCAAATCCAACCTCCAGCTGACTTGTGAGTACAAAGAGTTATTAACTCAGCGAAGGTTTTGACAGGAAACATGGTTGAGTTTGCTGTCTTCAAATGTAAACTGGACCCTGGCGCTTTCTTCCACTATCTAGGAAAGGAGAGGTGTCATTGGGATATATAGAAATTATAATTTTATTTTTTTTAAAACACCTTACATTTCAGGGGCTCCGTTGGCGGGGCTCCGTTGGCGGGGCGCAGCACCCCTCCAAGACAATGGTAGGGGAAACACTGAGAGGTAGTCGATGCAAGGCCACATCTTTAACTTATCAATGAGGGAGAAAGATGATCTGCTTCCCGAACCTTTTTTAAGTTTTCAAAACCTTATATTGTGGGAAACCAAAAATCATATCAGTGTATTTTTACAGACAGTCTCTCAAATCATTCATGGAGAGTGACTTTAAAAAACAACAACGGAGACGTGTATTTTATTTTTGGATTTCCAAGATCTTTATAAATGTTGTGGTCAGTTTGCTTTTGGTGCTCTTGAGCTGCTGAAACTCCCAGGGATCCATTTACAACCGAAGCAAATCAACAGAGCACTCTGAATGACATCAGGCAACACCTGCCTTGACATATTGATGGTGTGTGTGTGTGTGTGTGTGTGTGTGTGTGTGTACACATTAGTCTTGCTCGTGCCTTCCTGCCCCAAGGTCACCCTCTACTTCCACTCCACACATCCCCCCCTCCTTCTTAGGTTTACAAACGCTAACACTGTAGTCGAGTAAATGTCTACAGGTCTGCACATCGACAAATGCACTTTACCGCACTCGCAGGGATGACATGTTAGACATGTGGAGTGGCTGGGGAGTTGTAGAAAAGCACAAGCAAAGTTATTCAAAGGCATCGGTGCGGCAAACTGGTCAACAGCCTTTTTTTAGCTGGTCAATTTAGTGGCTCCTGGTGTGTGGAGGGCCCGATAAAATGTCCCTTTGAGAGGCCGCAGGAGCTTTAAGGTCACAGAAAGGTCGGCGCTTTGACTCCAGCTGGGGAAATCTGGCAAAGAAATAAAACCGTGCATTCTTTCATCGGTTTCCCCTGAGTTCACATACATTTTTTACTTGTATTGTTTGGTTACAATTTGATGGTTACAGGTGGGAACATGTATCATTGTTGTTTTTCTGAACCAACATTTAAATTGAGATTATTTTCTATATTTTAAACCACAGGCCTGTAACAATGCTTTATATTGTATTAAACACAGAGTAGACAAGTATAACCTGGAGGTGTTTCAGACAGGGGGGGGGGGTGGGACCATTTACATGAACAAAAACCTGTATAACACACTAAAGGAAAAAAAGAAATCTCCCAAAGCATACACAACGTTAATCTTTAAAGTTGATTAACTTTATGATTAATGAAGTTAGGGGTGATTAACGGTGCCAACAAAAAAACGTATTCTAGTTGGTGCACACAAAACCATAACTCTCAACACATCAGATTAAGATTGATCGCTCTAGCGTGTCAAGAACATTTTGAGTTTCTAAGTTATATTGAAAAAGTAGGGCATTTTTCAAATGAAGACTTTAATTCACAAAATAATCAATCATTCAGCCCCGGACTAATTTCTCTTATGACGTGAAATTGGCATTCTGGAGAGTCAGCACTGAATACCTTTGTGGCTTTAGACAGGTTGAAATGTCTTTGCTTTCCACGGTCAGTGAACATGTGTGGATTAGACCAGAAAGGTCTTTTAACTTTTGTCTTTTGAAATGAATGAAACTGAACAGATGCCCTTGAAAGTCCTTTTTCTAATTAAGAAATCTAGCGGCCATATTCGTCAGCATGCCTCGGTTCACTGGACCTTTCTCCATCCTAAAATCAACAACTCGATGGACGTTGGGGTTGATATAGCAGCAGTTTGGAAATGAAGGATTTCACCTGGATTCCTGGTCTTAATAAGATCATAAAGTAAAGAGACCTTGTACTGTATGTGAGTAGTCTTATTTTAAAAAGTGTCACGTCTTTTCTACACATATGCCAGTTCTGAATTCTTGAATTTCTGCAAACAAGACTATGAAAATCTCTTAAAAAGTCCTTCAAGTTGACATGGAAGTGAGGAATTTATATCTCAATCAGTTTTCCTGCCTCTCTTTTTAATGAGGGTGTTGTGATCAGATACATGCATCTCAGCAGGTGTGTGCACGGAGTTCTTTCATGCGTCCATATGCTTGCTTTAATGTCTGTGTGTGAGTGTGTCTGTCTGTGTGTGTGTGTGTGTGTGTGTGTGTGTGTGTGTGTCTGTGAGTGAGTGTGTGTGAGTGTGTCTGTGAGTGAGTGTGTCTTTCAGTGTGTCTGTGAGTGTGTCTTTCAGTGTGTCTGTGAGTGTGTTGGTGCGTGAGTGTGCTTATGTGTCGCAGCGTTGTGTAACCCTCACTAATGAATCATTGAGAAGCCCTGCGGTCCAGGGGTGACTTGACTAGCTGATTGGTAATTAATTGTTAATGAAGCTTAGCAAGCAAGCAGAGATATGGAAAGAAAGAGAAAAAGACAGAAAACTATCGAGATGAAAGCACAGAAACTTTAAGGAAGAAACAAAGGGAGACGGAGAGATGCTGAATTGACCGGATACTGCATCGAGGCATAGCACTTGATTAATAGGTTGTAGTACACACACTCGCGCACACACACACACACACATGGGAAAGCACGCACACACTCTTTGGGGAGGTGGCTGAGTGATTCTGCATCACAATGCAGTGGCCATGGGGAAATAAGAAGACTAAAAGGGGATTAAGGTAGACACCTCATCCACTGTTGCTGTTCTCTAGGGCTCAGTTTCTTTTCTGCTCTTAACTGGCACACACACACACACACACACACACACACACACACACACACACACACACACACACACACACACACACACACACACACACACACACACACACACACACACACACTGGTGGATTAGCTCAATCCTTGTGGTGAATTGTGATAACAGCTATCTGAGCAACACGCTGTTTTGTTGCCATCTCGACCTTGTTTGACTCAGAGGTCTGCCTTTAAAAGAGACCTCTGCTGATTTTACACATCAAGGTCTCATCAAAGTTACATATTTCAAGGAGATGAAACAAAATTGGATTAAAGCCTTTTCTCGCACCAGAGGGAGCTGTGTGAAATCTGATAAACTTGCTTGGTTTGGTAGGTAATCGTTTCATCTCCTGTGGAAATCAATTTTTGTTTCTGCATACACGGATATTGCAGACATTATTGTTCTTACAACTTTGTGGCAACAGTTTGGGGAGGTCCCTCACGTTTTGATTAGGGATGTTCAGAGATACTCTGGTACCAAGTCAATGCCCAAATACTGAAAACGTAATTATATTTGTTTGTCTATGAGACCAGCACGCTCCAGATAGCGTTCACTTTTAACCGTTGACCTGTTAAAATCCTAAAGGAGGCATTAAACTCGTCCTCGACAAGTTGAGGGGGGGTTTACAACGTAGCTTTGTCGGGGAAAGAATAGGGAGCGTTCTATACCCTTTTCTTTCGCTGACAAAGCTACATTGTAAACAACACACATCACTAGGGGAATCGGCAGGAGCTAAGCTAGTTAACGTCAGCTGTTAGCAGTTAGCATAGCCAGTAACAGAGGGGCTATTGAATTGCATTTCAAGTAAATTCAGTAAAAAACAGTATTGGGCAAGGTCAATTATAACCATTACGTGTTGAAATGCAGTATTCAGGAATAATGTTTGGCAAACATGTTTTTGAATTTCTAACTTCCTAACAAAAACGGTATGAAAAGAGTAATGAAGTAGTGTTTGTTGAATTACACGAGGTATCCACTGCAGACTTTCTAGTACTGGGACATTCCTGCTTTAAACATGTCAAAGCCACCATTACCAAAGCCAGGTGAAGAAATGCTAGATTGAGGAAAACATGACTTGCCTGCACAGAGCCCTGAGTTGAACCCCATCAAACACCTTTGGGATAAACTGGAACGCCGGCTGCGAGCCGGACCTTATCACCAAACATCTGTTTCTGACCTCTCTAATGCTCCGGTGGCTGAGAGGGAGAAAATCCCTCAGCCAGGGTCCAACATCATGTGGAAAGCCTTCTTTGAAAAGCGGAGGCTTTTATAGCAGCATGCTGATGTCCTTGGGCTTAGAAATATAATTAAATCTCATATACTGTAATATCCACATATTATCCGGCATTCGGTGCATTTCCTTTCTTATGTTGGTTCACTTCTGATGTGAAGATAAGAAGCTTGAGATACTGTGCTTAAGGATTGGTTGGTTGTACTTCTGGTTTGTTTGTAATTATTTCTGGTATTCTTTTATAGACATGACAACACTTGGGTCAAGGCTACAGAACGTTGTTATTTGGCTTAATACTGAGCTTCTAAGTGTGTTGCTATGTGAAGGCTTATAACTTGATCCCCTCTATTCAATTAGTTGTTGTCCTCCCATTATCTAAGCGTAGTGATGTCAACTCATTTAAAAGCAGAATAGCCAGATCATTGAACAATTTGTTTGCTAAACTAACACCAGCAAGTCCCACAAAGTGGTCAAAGGTCAGTGTTTTATGTTTATATCTAAATAGCAAAAAAATAACTAATTATCTGCTGTCAACACCATTGTGCAATCTGCTCTGTTTTTGTACTTCTGCTGTGTTTCTGAGAAGGGCGTTTAGAGGATGAGGGTACGGGAGCGTAACAAAATAAAAGGCTGGCCTTTTGATGTTTCTATGGCAGCTGCAAAGTAAGGCATGCTGTGGTTGCTATGACGATAATAATGGGATGGGGCAGGGGCATGATGTTAAGTGTGTGAGTGTGTGTGTGTTGGTATGCATGTTGGTTGCAGCCAGGCCGTGCTGTAAGAGTGAGTGACAGGTGTTGTCTATTCTATTTGTATTTCTATTCTATTTTATTTGTATTTACTTGCACTATTTTATCTGTTTTTATTGTGTTGAGCCTGGGACCTCAGAATCTCATTGTAGCTCTGTACGAATGACAGTAAAAGCCTTGAATCTTGAATCTTGTTTGTCAAGCGTCCAACAAGGGGGTCTTTCATAGTCCTGGCCTGGGGTGAGTTAGATGACACCCCCCACAGCGACCACCCCCCAGGGATATTCGTCTGTGGGTCACTGCCCTCCCTGTTGTCATGGCCACAGCCTTAAGTGTCACCCTCGACCACCTCTCCCCCTGGAAAAGTAGAAAATAACACACTAAATTAATTCCAATAACCAAATTTGAAGCAGGATATTATATACATACAGTGAGATTGTAAGGAATGGAATATATAATTAAATACAAATGTAAAATGTACATTGTTAGTTTAAGTCCAGTTATCCAACATGTTGTGAAACAGATTTGAAACATAATGTGTGAATGCAGTGTTTTCAATGTGCTTGTCTTAACATCGGAGAGGGAAGATTGAGCATTTAATATATATTAATACACTATACATATATATATATAGATATACACTATATCCTGCTTACTTGAAGTAAACGGTTATTTTGTGGGTTTTTTGTAAATTATTGAGTGTTCATTTGCATCTGATTGCATTTTAATGTGTACGTTTTTGTATACCTTGGGATTGTGGGAAACAGTATTTCGATCTTTCTGTGTGTACAAACATATTTTGAGATTGACAATAAAGTTGACTTGACTTAAAAAAACTTTACCTGAAGCAAAACTTGGAGATGCATCAAAATAAGATCATTTTCTGATAAAAAGGGACTTTCTCCAGGGCTTCGTCTGTTGGTCACTGCCCTCCCTGTTGTCATGGTCACAGCTTTAAGTGTTGCCCTGGACAACGCACCGGGCAGGGAGTGAGTCTCGGGCTTCAGTGACTTCTTGAGTTTGCTGTGAGTTATAACCCGAGGCTCTGGGGGGTGAAGCTGCCTGGCAGCGGTTGAAATATGGCTGCGGTTTTGTTTGCTGTGATATATGGAGGCGGAGGGGTTGAGCCACGCTACGCAGCTCCGGTTGCATTTTATTTCTCAGCACAGAAATGACTGTTGTTTATGTAGGGAGAACAAGGGGCAGAGGTAATTACAATATAATGGTACATGGGGAGTGTTGCCGGTTGGGTGGAGATCAGGAGTTCATAACAACCAACCTTCAGGACACTTTTAATAAAGGAACGCAGAACTGTGCTCTAGTCAGGGGCGGACTGGCCATTGGGAATACCGGGAGTTTCCCCGGTGGGCCGGTGCTGTGCGTGGGCCTAAAAAAATCCTACCGGCCCACATTTGTAAGTGTTCCGGTCACTCCCTGGAGGGGTGTGGTCCACACCCCACTGGGCTGGGCTGGGCCGGGCCGGGCCGTTTTGATAGGCTACCTATGTTCTATCCATCAGATAGTTTCACTTACACACATCAGGCCCGTAGCAGCTGTCACTGCGCAGTGAACAGGGAATCAGGAGTGAGTGACTGATAGACCTAGCTGGCAGTTGCTTACAGATGGATAAACAAGCTCCAAAGCGTAAAGGCGTTTTTGTATAGTTTGTGTATACAGTATATAACACAGTATTGTAGCGAGCCCTGGGTTCAGAGGGAGGGGCTTGCATAGGGGAGTGGGGGGGTTGGCAGGGAAACGGGGTTCAGGGGGAGTGGCTGTACGGCTGTACCCGTAGGATAGAAAAGGGGGAAGTGACGTCTGACTCAGAGGTCGCGCAGCTGTGGAGAAGAACGTGTTGCCCACATTCTGTTACTGAGGCTAGTTAGCTAGCAGGTTTATTGTTTTGGGTGCAGTCACTTTTGCCTCCACTTGCTGTTCAAATAAATGTTGAAAGAAAAAGTAAATCTGTTTACAGTTCTGTTTCATATGGGTGTTGAAGAAGAAGAATTGGGAGGGATGAAACCCTCTTTAATGGTCACACATGCAGAGCACACAGCACACACAGTGAAATGTGTTCTCTGCTTTTAACCCATCCTAGTACCAGGAGTCTAGTACTAGGAGCAGTGGGCAGCTATTGTACAGCGCCCGCGGAGCAATGGGAGTGAGGGGGGAAGGGGGATGTCCAGTGCATTGCTCAAGGGCACCACGGCAGGGTAGGAGGTGAACTGGGACCTCTCCAAGTAGAAGTCCACACTCCAAATGTAGGTCTGGTCGGGGACTTGAACCGGCGACCCTACGGCTCACAGTCCAAGCCCCTACTGACTGCCATAGATTTAGTCCCTAATTTTGCTCTCAAAATGGACCAGATTGATGCATTTAACTTCAACATTTAAAAAAAAATCTTCCCGGGGGAGCTTGCCCCCGGACCCCCCTAGAGGAGGTGAGGTCCACCACCTGCCCACACCCAACTGTTAAATTGTCTCACCCACATTGAGGATGCTTCCTACGCCCATGTTTTATTCCATGTGTCAAGTCAGGCAAATTGGGTCAACATGTTATTGCATCAATGATCTGTTAACATTAAAATCACTAAATATATGCTGTAACTATTTTGCTCTAGGCAACTCAAGGGCTCAGGTAATGTGATTACTATGAATAATGGTCCAAAATAACATAAAATGCATAGGGTTTTTTGTTAAGTAATATACTTTCGTGGCCGGCCGGCCGATACATGCCGCGCATTAAGTGGGCCTGTCTGTCAATTAATCCCCGGGACACTTTTTCCCCCCAGTCCGCCCCTGGCTCTAGTCTCTGAAGAAGCTGAGATGTTGTTAGGGCTGCATAATTAATTACAATTAATAATCTCAATATGGATAGTGCAGTTTTCTAACCGCAGGAAGCTGAATATTTGTTTATAAAGTATGGTATTTATTATTGGCTACACGAAAGCAGACTTGGTACGGATCATCTTTAAAAGTCACACCATGACCGTAGTAATATATGTTTTTAATGAGAAAATAGATGCAAAAATGGTAAATCCCTCCTATATCGTGAATCCAATTGTGATGTTGGCCATAAGAATCCCATTCGTGCAGCCCTAAGATGAGATAAAGATAAGATAAGATGTACTTTATTGATCCCAATTTGTGAAATGTGTGCGCTGCAAAAATAGAAATAAAACGGCATTAAAAAAGTAGAAAATATACATGTTTAAATACCAATAAACAAAATGTAAAGCAGGATATTATATACATACAAATGTGTAAGGAATGGAATATAACATTAAATAAAAATGTAAACTGTACATTGTGAGTTTAAGTCCAGTTATCCAACATGAGGTGAAACAGACAATAATGTGTGAATGCAGTGTTTTCAATGTGCTTGTCTTAATATTTGAAAGGGAAGCAAACTTGAAGATGCATAAAAAAAGAGATAATTTTATGATAAAAGGGGACTTTTTTGTATATTATGTAATTGTTATTTCCCGGTCTTAGAAGCTACATTGCAGAAGAATCATTAAGCTGTCTGTTCTGTGAAATGATCAGTGATTACCTCCCGGTGTGTCGTCATATCAACTTAGGATGACGTTGTAAGAAAGCCAAGTTGAGATACACCAAATCATTCTCAGAGTTTGATCAGCGCTAGATATGAAGCTCAATACTTTCAGTTGTATTGACCAAACTGTGTCTGTTACTTTACTAAATGTAACATTTGTGATATTGGGCTATATAAATAAACATTGATTGATTGATTGATTGTTACTTTGAGTTTTAAGGAAAAGTTTTGAAGGTTGGCTTTGTCAGATTCTATACTTTGGTTTCTTCTTCTTTGATCAGATAACTTCTTATCTAAATCAGAGAAGGGCCTGAAGCTAATGAACAACTTTTTCTGCTATAGGTGTCTGGATGAAATGGTAATAGCTTGGTCTAAAATAAATGACAGAATGTAATAGAAAATGTCCATCAACATTTCCAAAAGGCCAACGAGACGTCTTCCTGTCAAAGTGACAATCTCAAACCCAAGGATATTCAGTTTACTATCATTCAAGACAAGACGAAGCAGAAAACTTTAACATTCAAAGAAAACAGTTTGGCATTGTTGTTTGCAAAATGTTTGATAGAATAATCATTTGTTGTATAAGATATTATTAAATATCTGTCACAATGTCCTAGAGTTTGGCATACTTATTTTGTCTGGCAGCAGTCCACTAAATGTTGAGTTTGCTGTCAAACACACAAATAAAGACTAAATGGCTGCTGATTAAAAAAGGGGTTTTGTAGAATAAATATATTGAGAGTGCGCTCTTGTTGTCTTCGGGTAAAATCTGACCGATTTACTACTTTCATCAATCATAACTTTTTTGTTTTACATTCGATTGCATTAAGGCTTTATGATATCCTTCACAGTAGACATTTGAACATGTACAATTGCTGATCACTACTTTCATTGAATTTTGGAAGATTTAGTCAACTTTGTAACACCCATGGATCAGATAAAACACACACACACACACACAACCCATGTGAATCACACCTGGCACACACAAACACACACAGAACAATTTGACGCATTTCCCGCTCTTATGTGCCCATCCCCCCACATGGATCACACCTGTGTTACGACCCTGGGTCGTTAGGTCATTTGTGTGTATATGTTCCCCTCCTTCTGTGTCTGTGGCCCTTTCTCATTTCTCTAACTCCCCTCCTCGACTCCTATCCTCGATACTTACGGTACGTCCACACAGCAGCTTTAAACAAATCTTCCAACGCTTCCAACGCTTCTCTGCCCATTGACTTTGAATGGGGATGACGTCACTTTGCCTCGCTTTTCGCCGAACTGCATTGTGGGGGAGCGATGATTTCCAGGATTTCCAGGATTCAAAAGTTGAGCAATGTTCAACTTTTGAAGCTGAGCTGGAAGCGTCAGCCAATCAAATCCCGTTTATGCAAATCTGACAGTAGAAGCGCTAGCCAATCAAACCGCGTGTAAGCAGGGAGAACCAGACTGCAGTTCATTTCCTCATATTCCAAACGAGAAATTACGGTAGCAAATTACCCGGTTCTTTACGACCAGAACTATTAACGGGATACAAACCGGAGGAACCAGGCATGGAGGGAGGTGGCAGAGACAGTGGGTGAAACTGGTAGGTTTTCGCCTTTTTGGGGAGTTTATATATATATATATATATATGCTCGCATAAAATCCCTGGGGTTTTTTGCTTTGTATGTCGGGGGCGGGAGATTCATGTGATTGGTTGTTGGTCGCGTTGCTCGCAAAAAATCCCCAAGCTTTCAGACACGCCCAGCTCCAAGATTTTCAAGATTTTCGAAAAGCTGCTCTGTGGACGTACCGTTAGTCCCGCCCACAGGAGATGCGAGCCGAGGAGCCGAGGAGGGGAAGCAGCAGGCGGTTAGAGAAATGAGAACTCCTCTCCTCTGAGCGGTCATTTTAAAGAGACGTCCATTAATGATGACAGGAGGCACAGCAGCCCTCTGTCTGATGGACAGATGTGTTCATGATGACTTATATATTTACTTTGATTCATTCACAGTGCGGTATAATGAGACAATAACAGGCTACAGATGCGGACACACACACACACACACACACACACACACACACACACACACACACACACACACACACACACACACATAAATATATACAATTTCAGAATCAAACCGAGCACTCTCATAATAAAGTAACACTATCAGAGACTGGATATCCCCCCCCTCTCTGGTCGCTACAATGAGGAAAATAAATTACGGGCCAAAAGTTTTATTTACAAGTATTAAAAGTAAGCAGAGGACACCAAACCAACTGAGACCTGTCTGTCCGCTGCATCTACACACACTGTACCACCAGAGATGGGGTAGTTACTAAAAAAAAGTAATATATTACACTACTTCGTTACTCTCTACATAAAGTAATTCGTTACTTTACTCGTTGCTTTTCAGTTTCCATTGTCACATAAGACTGATCCAGATAGCTCCTGAATGTTTTCCTATCTGACCATGGCTGTCCTCTGTCTCCTGCTATCTGTATATTTTGCGCAGTCTATCTCTGCTCACGCTGTTGTGTCAGCGTGTTCTCCTGCGTGTTGGCCATGTGTTGCACTGGAGCCAGACACCGCAAAGACTTCAGCCGAGCACGTACGAACTGCGCATGCGTGAGTGGCAATAACTCTCCTTACCAGCAGGTGGCGGTAGTGTGTATTCGTCATTCAAGACAGGCAACAACCGGAATACAGAGAAGAAGAACAGACTACGTGTGTGTAATAAATAAACAACAGCTATGTGCGTTAGCTTCACCTTAGCATGTGTTCTTTGCAGGTGTTTGTTGAGGTTTGATTATGACTGATTTTAGAAAGTAACGAAGTAACGCGTGTCGGGGCAATGTTAGTAACTGTAGTGTGATTACTGAATTATAAAAGTAACGCGTTACACTACTCCGTTACCGACAAAGTAATATTATTACTTTGTACCGCGTTACACCCAACTCTGTGTACCACACCTACACATAATCAGGCTACAGCCGTTGTGTATTTTATTATGTGAAGCACTAAATGGTCTTAGAAGAATATCGACTCTTTGTAGATATCTACTAAACTAAAGCAAATAAAGAGAGTAGGCCTGTTATACTGAGTGATATATATTATACACACTGCTCTGCTTTCTGCACGGGCCTCACAGCTGTCACAGCTCCGGGTCACTACCGGAGGACCGAGGAGTCGAGGAGGGGAAATTTGAGTATTGAGAAGCCTTTTATGAAACATCTCTGTTCCCGGAAATGCATCCGTGGAGGACCCATCAGTGTATCCTCGGTTAGAGCTCCTCCAGAGAGCCTCCTCGATGCTCGATCCTCGGTCCTCGAAGTGCATTTAGAGAAATAAAAGCTGAAGCTGTGCAGTTCGCGCGTGTTGAGATCTTTGTCCTGTTGTGCTGTGTACTGACATTTTACCGTATACCGGTCCTTCTCGTCTGCTGTGAGACTGTGGAAGAAAAGCTATTTAACCTGTCTTTGTAGACACAAGTTATTTTACTGAGGAGTGCAAAACCCTTTTCTTTGGTTAATACGTGTTCTCCTGTTTAATGTTAGAGTAGGTAAGAAGCCTGTACGTTTTATTTTTCTCATTTGTTAGGTAAGATTTTTGTGTTAAAGGTTAGTTCGTTTTGTGGTTTTGTTACTCCTGTTGTTATTTTTGTGGTAATTAAAAAAATTACCAAACGTTTTCTCTGCCTTGGCGTCCATGTTCTTGGGAGTGGGGAGAGTGCAACTTTGTGCTGCGCCTAGGTTCCCCTAGACCTCGGCGTAACACCTGGCACACGCAATACATGTTCAGTGTCTATAGAGAACCGCAGGGACGCGTCCTAAAACCCGGAAGTAAACTTCTTCCGGTTCCTTCGTCAAAAACCAATGCAATTTCTCCATAGGATTTTGGAAAATAGCTGGAAATAAGGTCTGTGGTTGACACACATTTAAGAGAGGGATCACGTTTTGTTCAGCCGGCTAATCTCCACATGTCTACCCTACTTTTGTAATTTTTGAATCATAAATCGAATCGATAGATTTATGATCGATATATTTATGATTAGAAAATTATAAGAGATGGGGGACTGCGGTTCTCTGTTCTTTGTATATTTACTGCAGTTTTTCATGTATACCAGTAGTCTGATACAATATGTACAGTTTGAAAGGCTGTTAAATGACATTTTGGTGATGATTAATGATTTTTGTGTTAATGTAATAGCAGTTAAAACAGGACCGGTCAAATTTGACCGCGAACCGCAAAGTAAGGGGGGGGGGAAACGAAGACAATAGGAGGGTTAAGCATATTAGATTATGAGCATTTTGGTAAAACAATAATGGTGCTGGGCTTCAAAACGAATCTCTTGTGAGCATTTTTATAGAACATTCTGTATAACTGATACAGATTGTTGGTAGTTTGAGCCAAAAAGACTCTAAAAATCGACTTCTTCAACATCAATCAGTTGTTACGCTAATTTAATAATTCACTGTTTGTGAAATAAAGAGGCTTTGGCCCATCAATCATCAGGCTTTCTGTTGATTACAAAGCATTTACCAAAAAGCTGTAATATTTCAGATCGGATTCCAGCCTCTTGTGCCATTTATCTAAATCAAAAAATCTCTAATTTGTTGTAAAATTCTTGCAAGTATAGCTTTTAAAGAATAAATGTCTTATTATGGTTGAAAACTCTTTATTTGCTCTGGCAGCCTCAGTGTGACCCACCACACCGAACAGTGCTCCAGATAAGAAGAGTGTGTAAACACCATATAAGTGATGTGGTGTTACTGCTGTGTTCAGCACTATGATCCGTATCTAAGGAATGTGTCTGCCCATAGCGGTATATAATAAATATAAATATATATATACTGAATATATAGACCTCCACTGACTGATAAGCCAACAGATGCAGCTGCAGTGGCTTATGTAAGCTGAGTGAAGTACACCATCAGCACTATTATCTGCTCTCATGCTGCCAAGCTTATGTCTGCATAATATTAAGAATAGCTTATTTTCTTTCATCTTCTCCACCTTTTTAACTTTTCTGAATCTCTGCCCTTCTGTTTGACTTGCCTTTCCCCCTTTCTTCTCATTTTAATTCACTGTGGCCTTACAGCACACCTTTGGCCATAACTCACAAATTGACTTGTAATTATGACAATTTCATGCAAATGTCTAATGGGATAAAATTATGACTTTTCGGGCGGACATGGATGCAAAATTGCGACTTGAATTTGGCCGAGGCGGTAATTATATGTCATCTCTTGGTCATTAACTTCAGTCTGAAACATCTGCTGGATGGATTAATGTGACACTGGGGTACAGATGGGTGCCCAGTTAATGAATACTTTGTTCCCCTGACTTTACGTCTAGCGCTGTCGGCAGGTCAACGTTTTCACTTATCCAGAGCAATATCTCAACATCGGAAAGATGAATCGTCACAAAGGTTTGCTCAGACATTTATGGCCCTCACACAATAAATGTTAGCGACCGAGGGATTCTCCGACTGCTCCTCTAGGGCAGAATGAGGCTGACATTTGTGCTTTTGAGCGAAATGTCTAGACGACTATTGAATGGATTGAATTGGTATATTATTCCAGCCAAAAGGACTTATCATCCATTTACTTTTTTTGTCTAACGCCCTCATGAGGGGGCGGTTTCACAAAGAAAGACTTAAAGGTCCCATGTCATGGCCATTTCCACTGATCATAATTCCATTGTTGAGGTCTACTAGAATAGATTTATACTGTGCAATTTTTCAAACTCACATTGGTTTCGCATACAGCATCTCTGTAAAGTATGTGTATTCACTCTCTCCACTAAACGGCTCGTTGCAGCTCTTGCCCCCCCCTCCCTGTGAGCCCAGTGTGCTCCGATTGGTCCGGACCAGTCGGGACGTTGTGAATCGCGCTGAGCTCCGTGGAGGTGTGATTTTCTTGTTTAGCGATACACAGCGAAACACAGCCAAACTCACCCTGAGCACACACAAAGTCACAGCCGAAGTAAAAACAATAAGTGTGGCTTGATATTGAGTAAGAAAAAGGTTGATAAACGCTGTGAGAATGGGTCTGCAGAGAGAATTTCACCGTGATCCAAACTGTTTGTCAAACTAAAATCTCAAAGTTCACGCCAGAGGGAGTTTCTCTGTGATGTCACAGGAGAGCACACAATACAAATGTGAAGCTGAACATGTCCTCTTTAAGTAACTTATTCTAATCTGCCATTCATTCTGGGTAAATTAATCTTTTTTTGAATATTAGAAAACATGGCTTACTAAACTTCCAACCAGTCCCATCCCTTCCCTTAACAATGTAACAATGTTTGCCTTTTTCAACATTTACAAGGATATTTTTCACGGATAATATAGCAAAGAGTGTAAAAATACCAAAATATCCAGCAGCATAAAACCTCCCCACTGTGTAGACCGAATGCCTTTCTAATTTCTCCCTCCACATTATTATAAAACCACACATTTTATGAACATTTCTTTCCTCATTTGGTGCCACATTGATCAGCAGGTGTCACTGATTGTTGCCATGGAAACATGCGTGCACAGCTGCTAATCGCTGCAGGCATTTCATCTTGTTTCCTCCGTGTTTTAGTCATGCTAATATTTTTGTTGTACTTTTTCCCCTTTTCTCTTCTTGGATCCAGGACTGGCTTTTCCTCACTCGATTCTGCTTTCTCACCGACTTCGGACGTCTGGACTTCCGGTTCCGCTATCCAAAGGTAACAACAGTGTGTGTGTGTGTGTGTGTGTGTGTGTGTGTGTGTGTGTGTGTGTGTGTGTGTGTGTGTGTGTGTGTGCATGTGCGCGTGTGTGTGCGCGTGCTTGCCCACGCTTTCTTGCCTTGCATCAAAACTATTTAACTCTTTTCTCATCCTTTCTTTACTTCAGTATCTTCCTCTTCCTTCACCTAAACTGATCCCATCGCTCTTTCTTCCTCCGGCTGTTTCTGCTTTACCCGCATCATCCTCTTCCTCTCCCCCAGCTCCATTTTTTTTTACGCATCTGTTTTAATCTTCTGCTCCGTCTTCTTTTTACCCAAGAAGCCTTGCTTTACTGTTATACCCTGCCGACTTTGGAAACAGTATTTGTGGTATAAATCTGAAAGGGTCTTGCTGCCTCCTCTCTGATCTGTGCTCTCTCTCTCTCCTCTGTGCAGTCTCGCTGCTGTCAGAACATATTGCTCTACTTTGATGACAGTTCTCAGTGGCCAGCTGTGTACAAGAATAACGAAAAGGTGAGACACTGACACCCTCTGAATCATGTTTTCTCGACAAGCCATTATTCAAGAGAAATACAGCCCCTTTTACCTATTCACATTTCACAGTTCTAATAAAAAAACCAAGGGACTCCAATTCTAAGGGTGTTGTACAGCTTGTTGTGCATGTACGTTGTCTGCAAAGGCTCTTTTTTAAAGTCCCCCCCCCCCCCCGCCTGTAACACCTCGATTTGGAGTCCTTTGTTTAATCCGTAACATGGTGACATCACTATGTAACACTTGCACTTCTATAGGCTAGCGCTCCAACACATGTACATGTACATGTACGTGATAGGCTAAGGGGGCGGGACATCTCTAAACGGTTGACCAATCACAACAGAGCCGGCCAGCTAACCAATCAGAGCAGACTGGGCTCTGGTTTCAGACAGAGGGTGAAAAGAGGTGCTGCAGCACAGGCAGTATGAGAAAAATAAAGAGCTTTTTGAACATTAAAGCGTGGAGCAGTAGAGGCACACAATACAAATATGAACCTGAAAATGGGAATAATATGTCCTCTTAAAAAACTAATTTTGAGCACTTAAAGGTGGCGTAGGTAATTCACTTCAGAAACACTTTTTGTTATATTCCATGGAATGCTCTTAACATCCCGATAGCAGTGAATACATGAAATGCTTTGACAATAAATACATAAAAAAATGTCATCTGTGGAAGCCGTAGTACTGTAAAAAGCACGACCAATCATCTGAGCCGGCCCGGCTAGAATAACTGGATGGCCTACCTGCCTGTCAGCCTTCCATCTCGTGCACAAACTTATCTCTTGCCCTCATTGGTCATGTGCGCGTTCGTGTGTGTTGGAGGAGGGGCTCTGTAAGGAAGTCTGAAGGAAAGGGCAGATTTTTTTCGGCTGCGTACTTTCAAATTCTTGCGGACTCGAGCTGGTTTCTCCATTCTTACCTCCCTACCTTTAAGCCTCTTAGTCATTGTTTTATTTAAAATCCAATCAGCTTTAGTAAAGTGTGAAAAAAATACAAAATGAATTTCAATCAATCAATCAATCAATCAATCAATCAATCAATCAATCAATCAATCAATGTTTATTTATATAGCCCAATATCACAAATGTTACATTTGTCTCAGTGGTCTTCACAGTGTGTACAGAATATCAGTATGACAATACGACACCCTCTGTCCTTAGACCCTCACATCGTACAAGGAAAAACTTCCGGAGAAAACCCACAGTTTAAAGGGAAAAATGGGAGAAACCTCAGGGAGAGCAACAGAGGAGGGATCCCTCTCCCAGGACGGACAGACGTGCAATAGATGCCGTGTGTAAATTGAAAAGATAATACATTTGCAACATAGGTAGTCCAAATGTTTGGAAATGCATGTGTGTATAATAGGAAGATGAATCCACGAGGATTTCCATCCAGGACCGATGATCCAGGACCACAGCCAGGGCTCGCGATCCAGGGCTCGCGATCCAGGACACAGGACCGCTTGATCATCCATGACTCCGGATTCCGGCGTATATAGACACCAAAAAGAAAGAAATTTGGGGAAGCTGGGTTAAACGGAACATGAGAGTACACAGGTATAGACAGAGAGAAGGAAGAAGTAAGATGTCCCCCAACAAACTAAGCCTATATCAGCAAAACTAGGGGCTAAATCTAATCAGCCCTAACTATAAGCTTTATCAAAAAGGAAGGTCTTAAGCGCACTCTTAAAAACGGATAGGGTGTCTGCCGCCCGAATACAAACTGGAAGCTGATTCCACAAATGTGGAGCTTGATAAGAAAAGGCTCTGGCTCCCATTGTACTTTTAGAGACTCTAGGAACAACAAACAACCCTGCATTATTGGAACACAATGCCCTAGTAGGACAATAGGGTATAATGAGTTCTTTAAGGTAAGATCATTTGTAAATGATGCTGTATGATGTCCTTTTGTTGTTCTGTTGATGCTTTTATGTTTCATGTGGAACTACTTGAACAGGTCTCCCTTGGAAAAGAGATCAATGATCTCAATGGGATTTTATCTGTATAAATAAAGGTTTGAAATGAAATGAAATGGCGCCTGCCCATTAAGGGCTTTGTAGGCGAGAAGAAGAATTTTAAATTCTATCCTGTGTTCTATAGGGAGCCAGTGTAAGGCAGCCAGAACAGGAGTAATGTGGTCCCTTTTCCTAACTCTGGTTAGTACACGAGCCGCAGCATTTTGAATCAGCTGAAGCGACTTGACTGACTTCTTGGTACTGCCTGATAATAAAGAGTTACAATAATCCAGCCTAGAAGTACCAAATGCATGGACTAGTTTCTCTGCATCGTTTTGAGGCAAGATATGCCTGATTTTTGCAATGTTACGTAGATGGAAGTAGGTGGTCCTTGAAATTGATTTTATGTGGGCGTTAAAGGATAAATCCTAATCAAATATAACACCAAGATTCCTTACAGTCTCACTGGAGGCCAAATTAATGCCATCCATAGTTAGTATATCTTTAGATAATTTGTTTGGTAGATTCTTTGGGCCAAGTACAATAACTTCAGTTTTGGTCGTGTTTAACATCAAAAAGTTTAAGGTCATCCACGTTTTTAAGTCCTTAAGGCAGTCTTGAATTTTATTTAGATGATTAATTTCATCAGGCTTGATTGATAAATATAGTTGAGTATCATCCGCATAACAATGAAAGTTTACAGAATGATTCCTTATAATATTGCCTAACGGAAGCATATATAATGTGAACAAAATAGGTCCAAGCACTGAGCCCTGTGGCACTCCATGGCTGACTTTCGTTTGCGTGGAAGATTCATCGTTAACACGTACAAACTGAGAGCGTTCAGATAGATGGGACCTAAACCAGCCTAAAGCAGTTCCATGTATGCCAACTAAGTGCTCTAGTCTTTGCAATAGGATCTCATGGTCGATAGTATCAAATGCAGCACTGAGATCGAGCAAAACAAGAATAGAGACAAGTCCCTTGTCTGAGGCTCTTAGAATATCATTTGTGACTTTAATCAGAGCTGTCTCTGTGCTATGATATGTTCTAAAGCCAGACTGAAAATCTTCAAATAAATCATTGTTTTTTAAGTAATCACACAACTGTTTTGCGACCGCTTTCTCAATAATTTTTGAGAGGATCGGAAGATTAGAAATAGGTCTATAGTTGGCTAAAACCTCTGGATCGAGGTTGTGCTTTTTAAGAAGCGGTTTTATCACTGCTACTTTGAATGATTGTGGAACATAGCCTGATAATAAAGACATATTCATAATATTTAATAAAGAAGTGCTAATTAATGGAAAAACTTCCTTCAACAGCTTAGTTGGAATTGGGTCTAACATGCACGTTGATGGTTTAGAAGAGAGAATCATTGAATTTAATTGTTCAAGGTTTATGGCTGAAAAGCATTCTAGTTTACTATCTAGTGTAATATTAGAACTTACGTTTCCGGGAGCTGTTGATAACACTATACTGGTCAAAGGCAAGAGGTCATTAATTTTGTTTCTAAGAGTAACAATTTTATCGTTAAGAAAGCACATCAAATCATTACTACTGAGTGCTATGGGAATAGAAGGCTCAACAATTTCTTTCTTCATACTTTGGGTGACTGCACTGTATGCATTTAGATGAATCCACGTATTCTCCCATCCTCGGTCCATGCAGTGTACATTTAACACCTGGTTGATTCCATAATTTAAGCCTGAGGCCTGAAAGTATTTTGCTTTCAGAAAGAGTGGATTTATGGGCCTCATGTCTAGGAGTGGCATGCATGAATCCTTTATCTACGTTTTTTCCCCATGTACATGTCAGCTGGAACTATGACATACAACATGATGCAACCTATAAAATGGACATTAAATTGCTTTCACAACCAATGAATTATGTATACTGCGACCATTTGCTGTAGGGAGACGTCGATACCTGCTGCTCTCCCATTTTAAAGCCTTGCTTAAACATCGCAGTGTTTTTTATCAGCACGCAGCATCTGATGGTTTCTTTTGTTATTAAAGGGAGGTGAGCTTCTGAGTAAAAACTGTTATCAAGGTCAGCAGGTATATAGGAACATCTGAGCTAAAATGGTCTAGCACTGTAAGAAAAAATACCATAAATGACCCAATACCTTACATTTACAGGCCCACGTAGTTATTTGGGGGTATGCTATTCTTCTTGCTGACATCTTTTGACACCGATGTGACATTATGTTGAGGTATTTTCCACTCAGCGACAAGCAGTACACCGTTTCTCAGCTCTAAGACAGATTTCGGTGTCAGTTACCCTGAATTAAATAGTAAGGCCTTGATTCTGCACTTAACATTTCCCAGCAGTCACGCAGGGAGAAACCCATCAACTAGCAACAAAAAAAATCTCAATTTTAATTACACTTACAGCAGCTTCAATATACCACTCACAATTTCAATTGCTTTTTTCGATTAAACACACTTTTTACATTTTAGTCTTAAGTAAAGTGCTCTGGGGCCTCATTTATAATGCCATGCGTAGGATTCACGTGGGAAGGTTGCTTACGTAGTAGAAATCCAAAAAATAGGTACAGAAATGTTCCAACATTTTCCGATTCACCAAACATTGCGTACCGGCGAGGAAAGTGCGTACAGCACTTCCTACGCCGGTTTCCCTTTATAAATCACAACCGACTCGAAATGCGGCGCAGCTTTTGCGGGCTTCACGTAACGCCCATATTTGCCTATAAATAGTCAAAGAAACGCCCATTCATTCATTTTGACTGACTTTATGAAGAAGATCGCAGGAAATGACGACAGAACAGCTAAAAAAGACATCTCACACCGTGTCAGATTTTGGTTATTTTGGGGAGGTCGAGATAAATCATATTGTTTGGTGGATGCAGTTTGAACCAGAGTAGCAGCATGGAGGTCGGATCGTCACCAAAATAAATAAATAAGTGGTCCGAAAAAAGTTAATGACAAAAAGAATACACATAGCCTTCCTCAGGCAGTGTGTTTGTACCGGGGACAGGAGACCCCCCTTGATGAGAAACTGTAAGAAATGATCGGGGAATCCCTCCGGAGTGGAGTCATGACGACTGGATCTGAATTATGTTTTCGTATTTGGTGGTTTGTGTCCCAGTTGTCGATCAGCTGTGCACAGCGTCTCCACTGCAGCAACTCTATATCCACCAGTTAGAGGAAATACAACTAATGTGTTGTGTTATATTAGCTGTACAATTTACCACATATGGTGTTCTTAGTTTCCATACCTCCTGTGTTTTATGAGGGACTTATCAAGTCTTAGCAAACGGCATAACACATGATTAAACATGGTAGTATATAAAACCATGCTCGTACAACCTATAGAAATGCAAAACCGCATCATTTATGAGAAAACATTTCATAACATTAACACAACATATTCGAGGTGGTTTTAAATAACATATCCGTATTTATTTATTTATTTCTCCAAGTTATGTTTTTGTGTGCACTGAGGAGTCTCAAACAGGCATTTGTTAAATCATTTTAAGATTGGCTTTAATCAATGTTTGAAAATGAATTCTTCATATATGATAAATGAGAGGTAACATTTTGTTTATGGTATTATTTCCACATATTTCTCTCCATTCTTCCTTCTGCCAATGGTGTCGCAGTTTCTCGTCCCTCCCGTTTTTGTGCTTAGTGTGTACGCATGGGTTAGAGTTTGCGTGGAGGACCGCACATTTTCCCGTCAAGTTAGTATTTTATAAATCGCAAACATTGCGTAGAAACTGGCGTACGCCATTTTTGGAGCGTATATCCCTTTATAAATGAGGCCCCTGGTCTCTTATGCTTTCAGTGCTCTCCTCTGTTGATACTTAGTATGCAAACAGCTGAACGCAGATATAACCCGCAGCTGCATGCAACAAGTCTGGAGACTATTTCTAGGCTTAATTAAAACATATTTTGTGAAATATGTGGAATAAAAAGTCGATGAGAAAAGTAGATAAAATAGTCAGGGAAGTTTTAAAGAGGCCCTGTTATGCTTTTCCCTTGCCTGTAGCGTGTTATTTAGGTTTTTGTGAAAGTAAATAAAGGGTGTCCAAACTATGGCCCGGGGGCGAAATGCGGCCCGCAGGCCATTTTGAATCGGCCCTGAGCCAATTAAAAAAGTATAATAAAATATGGCCCATAAATGAAACTTGTGTTTGTCTTATATTGTATTTCTTAAATATTTATTCATTTTCCATTTTCCCATTTTCCAAATATATTCTGTCAATTAAAGTAGAAAACATGTTTTCTAACAAATCTAAGTTGATAAGAAAAAAGTCCAATAACTTACTTACATAACACGCTTGAAATATACCCTTCATATTGTCAACAAAGTAAATTAAACCCTTTAGAGAGCTGTGATGTAGGCTGTTTTTTCAAGCACAATTTACCTGCATTTTAGTGATTTTGCTAACTTTTAACTTAACTGATAAGGCGATATACCTCAGCTCTAGTGAGTGGCCCAGCCCTTAGTATATTGTTCTGTATGTGGCCCAAGTTTCGACAACCTGATGTAAAGGGTCTGCAAAGGCTAAAATCTCAAAGTTGGGACACTATTAGCTAGCGCTCCAACACATTGTACGTGATAGGCTAAGGGGTAAGACATCTCTAAGTGGTTGACCAATCACAACAGGGCGTACAATAAAGACCTTTTTAAACATTGAAGCATGTAAACAATGTACAAAATGCAAATGTGAACCTGAAAATGAGCTTATCATTTACCCTTTAAATGTTTTAAATGTTGTTCCAATATATTCTGATTTTGCTGTGTCATCTTCCGTCAGAACTGCTACCAGAAGGAAGCGGTGCTGAGGCCCGAAAACAATCAGGTCATCAACCTCACAACACACTACACCTGGTCAGGATGTGTGGTAAGAGCTCACGGTCACAAACACATACATATATTCATGCACTTGTACTAAGCGTACTCCCTGAGGAACACACAGAATCTAAAGCTGATCTCCGGCCTCTGTGTTGTGATATTTCTGTCACAGAGTATAACATTATTCCTTTTTATCATCAAACAGATGAACTTATTTTCCCCTTTCATACTGCATGTTCTTTTGTGATGCGACAGGAATATGGAAAAGAGGTAAACAACACACAGAGGCGGTGAAAGCTTATGGCCTTTAATATGTTTTTGTAACATTTTCCTGAATCACACATTTCCCTGGTTCATGATGCATCAACAATAAAGGGCCTCACTTTCCTTTTAACACCTTTTTTAAAATAATATCCCTTTTTTTTTTTTTTTCAATAAGCATCACAACATGTTTGTTTATCACATTAGGAAGTGTGATTGCCAGCGTGACTCTGTTGTCGTGACGCTTAGTGAATCTTGTTGCCACATCTCAGGCTATATCGGGGTGTGAAATATGTTTTGTATCTCGGCTCTGCTGTGATGATTCAGTGTGTCTCTGAAGTATAAAGCGCACCATGTCTTTTAGATAACGACATCCTGCTCAGACCCCCCTCTAATGCGTCTCTTCTCTCTCAGGTAGAGGGCGACGGGAACGAGGAGGTCCTGAGCTGCGTGGGCGGGCGTAGTTTCCGCTCCGTGAGGGAAAGATGGTGGTACATCGCCCTCAGCAAGTGTGGGGTAAGCACTGACCCCCTGACCCCCCCTTACTCAGGTGCATTACCAGGCGGTTGCCATGGTGACTCACCACCACCTCATCATGCAAATGGTCTCGGGGCTTCAGGGCTTATAAGCAGACACAATGGCTTTGTTTGTTTTCTGCAGCCCTTCAAGTAAACAGCCGTCATCTCTTTCATCATCGCCGACGACAGCGTCATCCGTGCTCGAGAAATCCTCTTTTATTTAGAAGACAGTTGAGGACATTTCACCAGTTGCAATTAAATATACTTGCAGTTACAGGGAGTAGTAGACATGTGCAATAAGGGAACAGTATTGAAACCCTCACCTTCTGATTGTCCTCTTTTTTTTCTGATGTGCGAGAAATCCTATTTTTTATAAATGTCACACACACGTAACTACACTACACAACACCGCACACGCACGCACACACACACACTGGGAAATGTCGATTTAAACCATACTTTTATAAGAAGTAGTGGGCTGATGTTATATACACATTGTCTGGAAAGCAGTGTTGGTGTTTGCTGCCTTGCTCATAGGCACCTAGCCCAGTGGTTGAAATGCAACCTCCCGATATATACCAGTCCGAACTCTATTTTTGGTCTGGGACTTGAACTGGCGACCCTCTGATTCCCAAGATAATAATAATAATAATAGTAATAAATTGTGTTTAAAGAGCGCTTTTAAAAGGTTCTCAAAGACACTTTACAGACACATGTTAGAATTCATAAATTAAAAAGACACGTTAAAAGCAGATCTCCAATTCCCCACAGACTGAGCTACTGGTGCAAAATGAAAATACAGAGACGTCTTAGATATCTATTCATCTATTAAAATCTGCTTTTTATATGCCCAACGAGCTTTTTTAATAATAGTTTTAAGTTTTTGCAGTCAAGCAAAACAACCTGGCAAAAACAGATTCCAGTTGCAAGAAGAAGCATCATCAGATATTAAAAAGGGAAAAGCTCAAGCGAAAATATACCCAGCTCACCCTGAGGAAGGCTCCGTGCCACTTTTGGAGGTTTTCCGGCTACTTTTTCGTGCTGTCTCGCTATACATTTTAAATGAACTTGAGCATGATTTCTGTCCCAGTTTGGGCTTTTGCATTTGAGCATTTTACATCAGGCCACATTTTTGATTCTTGAAGAAAAGTAATCCAAATAGGAAAAGACAATTAAACCACAGTAAACCTGCAAATGAGATAGGTCTATACAAACTGACATTTTTAAAGATACCAATTTAAAAACTGATAATCTACTTATAATTATCAAATGCTGTTGGATGTTTCCCCACTATCGTGCATTTCTTTTATTCACCCCTGGACAAGAACTTTATCTCTCTCCAATATATTTTATTTTATCTCCTCTTCGTATGCGACTCTCTGCTTAATCTATGCTAAACATGCCTTAAAAGCACTCCACTGTAGCCTATTGATTAGCACGCCTCAGGGACTTAAAAGCATTGTGTTATTTTATAATGGGACTCACTGCTGTGCTTGTGGTGCCTCAGCAGCTGTGGTGTTGTTTCTTAGTGTGAGTCTGGACTGGGGCGCTCTGTGAGGAAACCATGAGCCTGTATAACGATATCTCGGCTCACTGATGACACATCCCCTTACAAAACACCAGGGGCTTCAGGCAAGGACAAATCCAAGGAAGAATGTGTGTGTTTTCATGTTTGAAGGAGTAGGGGATACAAAAAATTGTGAATAAGTATGATTTCTGCTGGATGTGTATCACTTTGTATTGGTCTGCCTATCAGTGTCATGCTCCTGGCCATGAGTCAGTGTAAATCTTTCAAGAGAGATATGATGAGAACGGATACTTCCTGTGGGTTTGTGGCACGCCGGCGTCGGGTGATCGACACGCTGCCTAATGCTGTCGGACTAAATTGTAAAAGCTTGTCTTCTCTCCTGGGGACATATTCACGCAGCGCCCCTCAGCCAATTTCCAACCCTGGTCTCTCGTCGCCCGCTTCCTTTCCGCTTTCACACCTTTGTCGCTCACAATCACCGGCTGCGTCCTGCTCTCTTTCAACTCTGTCACCAAGCTGTACCACGACGTTTCATATCCATTTACCTCTCCCCTCCTCTCCGTCAGTCTGCCTCTAATGTTGATTTTCCTCTCCATCTTGTCATCTCACTTGTCTCATTTCTTCTTTGCTCGTTCCATGCATTTTTTCTTTGCACCCTCACTGTTATGTGCCGCTACTTGCACATCTCTTCTTTCATATACTTTCATCTTTACTGTGCTGAAGTGGATCTACATCTATAAAGGCTCATGAGCCCCTTAAAACCATAGGAGGGTTAGATCCCCACGAGTTAAAATCGTCTGGCCAAAATGTGAGGTTGATCGTTGTTGAACATTTCCAAACCATTTCACTTTTCTTTTTAAATATTACAGGAATACTCAAGGCTGAAACTTATCATTATTTCATCGGGGGTGGTCATTATAAATCAAAATCAGGTCATTACAGATTGCAGAGCAGAGGTTTTTCCGACAGTCAAAGCGTTTCCCAGACAAGTAAAGTGCCAGAGTAACACAGTAAAGCCTACAGATGTCTTTGCAGGAACATTATATAGTACAGTCCAGCTCTAATTGCATCTGTAAAGGAGTGAACGTCTACATATTTTCACAGAGCGACACTTATTTCTCCTTTATTACCTTTCATAAAACCATTTTGATGAGTTCCAGTGATACAACGCGTTAGTTGGATCTAATTATAACAATAATTGAATACAAGCAGAAGCTGCTTCGCTCGCCATCGACCACACAAACTGTTGTTGTGGAGAAATGGAAAGCTTTGAATTGCTGAAATCAACCTCTGCTTTATTATGCCGAACAGAACTGCTGCTAATGAAACTAAATTACTTCTGTGGGGGACAGAGGAAGCGCTGAAATTAGACTTGCCAGGTGACTCTTTTCGGGACAAAAAGTTTGACAACACACCCACCTACTGAATTTTTCCCATCATTTGATTGTTTATCTCTCTCTCCTTTTTTGTGCCAGGGAGCCAGTTCTGTCTTGAAACAGATTTATTTTATGTGATAAATAAGAAACCATGACAGGAATATTTCACAGTGTTTGGTTGTCTTTTGGGAGAGATACCTCTTTTTGAAGGAAATGAACAAACCAGGTTGTCTGTAGTGTGAACACAAAATGCAATACTTAAGTATGACTAATACACTTTGTCAGGGCTGCAAGTAACAATTATTGTAATTATAATCTACAGTTATTAATGATCTAATTATTATTTTCTCTTAATTGATTGGTTAAAGTCCCAGTGAAACAGAAGTTAGTGTCTTTAGCTTCTGTTCTGTATAAATACGTATGAAAATATGAACTGGAGTGTCATTTAGAAGGGTCATTTGATGTGGTACAACAGTTTAGGGAAGGCCATTTCTTTCTTTAGGTCTTAGAAGAATTAGAGTGGCCCCAACACAGATCCCTAACCTCGACCCCATCAAACAGCTTCATTAATTGGCTCGCCGACCTGAGCCAGCCCGTTGTAGCTCAACATGCTGCGACACCACTAATGCTTTTGTAGCAGAATGGTATCAAATCCTTGCAGCCAGGTTTCAAAATCTTCTGGAAAGCCTAGGGAAGGGGAGGCTGTTTATAGCGGTGCATCAAAGGGACACTTGTCTTTTTTAGCTTTCGAGGAGCTTTGTCGCATCTGGAGAAGAAAGGCTGCCTTCTAGAAATCTGAACGTTGAAAGAAGTTGGCAACTGCTGTACAGGACCTGTTTTTCTCATATAAACTCTGGACGATATCTGAAGAATCTGAGCCGCTCATTGTCTGAAATCACATGTAGCACACCACAGGAGAACGTTTGGTTTAGGTCAGAGGTTGCACCTAGGTAGTGCAGCAGACAGGACATGACGCAGGTTACCCACTTGTCTTGTAGTCAGTTCATAACATGGTCATAAACAACCAAAGATTGTGTATTTTGGCATCAACCTTTACAGAAAAAAGATCCCTAATCTTGAAGTCTCTCATTTCATTGTAATGTAATCGTTTATTTGAACAGGGACAATGCACATTAATGAACGCTTTAGACAAATAATGCTTCAAGTGTAAATATGCTGGATTTTAGCTTTGAGCTAATTGCCATCCGTAGTCCCTGACATACTAGTTATACAGCTCTGTTCTTCTTCACCCTCTGATGTGTGTTTTCCTCTGGTTTTAACATTAGCAACACTCCCTTACTCGCCATTAATTCTTCGCACGATGAGCGGCTCTACTCACACATTGGCTCAATCGGACATTACACAGACTTTGTACTAGAGAGCTGGAGGGGTAAATTCACTTTAATGTCCAGTCAAAATGATTATTCAGTACAGCTCCCTATGTCTCGATAATTTAATGGTTGCAGTGCATGTGTGAAAGGAGCTAGGGATGGTCTAATTAAAATGTGTCATTAGGATGTTTTATAGGAAAAGTGCAACACAGTAAAACCCATGCGAGGGACAAAAAGTCGGGACACTTCTGACTTTAAAAACGTCTTCCGAGTCCCAAAATGTTATGGAAGCGCAATAGTAAACACTGGTATACTCCTTCAATGCTCCGTGGTTTTGGAGTAGCATGTCCCACAATCACCTAGTATTCTGTTCGGCTGTCCACACACACTTTTCCAGAGAGAAGATCGGCGCTCTCAAAAAGACTCCCAGAAGTCCTTTTTAAATGCAGTTATCAGCAGCGCAGGGAAGCGAAAGATGTTAAGGCCCCACAGGTGTTTGAGTGAGAGCGTATTCAGTGTGTGATCTATCAGTACACTATATCAGAAGTGGAAGCCTTTTTACACGTCAAACCAACAAGCAACCCCACAATCATCCTGTGACTCCCTGTCAGTGTGAACAGGGAGATAATCTCTGCCGTGTGAAGTTCTTCTTCTTCTTCTTCTTCTTCTTCCACTGTTCTCGTCTCTGCTACCCATTATACTTTTTTCTCACCTCCCCAAAATTCACTTTGAGTTTGACACTTTTTATTTTGTATTCCATGAGGGGTTTAACATACAGGTAGGTTTATTCCCTTAACAATATGTTTCCTTCCTGCATGTTAACAAATATTCTCCTTCTGTGCTCTTCCGTAACATCTCAATGTAGAAAAATGTTATCTGATCGAATTATATAATTATAATGAGCCTTACAAATAATGAATACGTGTGTCACAATAACAGTTAATAATAGAAAAAAGGAGAAAACTCTGCATTAAAGCAGATAAACTCTTGCTTTGGATGTGATCCATTCATGCTTCCTTCCTGTTATTCTGGGTCATCTTCTCAGAGCAGCCTCGATAACTTTTTTTGTTCCTACACTAACTTCCTCCACACACCTCGGGGATCTCGAAGCACCTCAAGGCCACGAGAGACCGACTGACTTTCTGACACAATTACACTGAGCAGCTAAACTAGCAGTGTGTCCCTGCCCAAGAAGGATTTGGAGTTTTTTTTTTTTGTAATGGGAAGGGCTTGAAGAAATGTGGGCTTTTGTTGTTTAATTAAAGCAGTGGTAGACGGGAACTCAAACACATCTCATCAAACTATCTTCACATGTGGTACGTTCTCCCTCTTCACTCGACAAAAATACTGCTGCAACATTATGATTCATTTATCTTTCAAATGCAGAAGTGTCTCGTGATAAACAGCAAGCGAACAGCGCAAGATATTTTTCATTCTTTCACGGATTTGTTGCAGGCTGGTGTGTTGACATTGTGATATGAGAGGAGACGTCCTCTGGAATTTCTATTTTTCTCCTTTGGTGACATATCGTTGTTTTCCTTGTCTTAAAGTCTGCATTGCTGTGGTCGTATTTAATCCTTCTGAGAGCTTGAGCAATACAAACTTCTACTTGCTTAGTCATCACATAAACTTTATTAATAAGGCTTTGTGTTTATTTTCATCTCTTTTTGGTACCAACTGAATAGCACTGAGTTATTCTCATATTCTGTTAATGTTGTAGGAGCTGATTAAAAACGCAGTTTAACCCTCCAGTATCACTGTGGACGTTTTTGTCCCGAATGACTAATTTGCGTAGTCCAATCGAATGATAACGGAGGATTACAAACTTTTATTGCAAAGTTCTTGTTTGGCTGAAACTTTTACTTTGAGGACTTGAGAGATCACTGGATCACTGGATCGGTTCGCAACCAAGTGTAGGCAAAGCTCTCTGTCTACCGGGCCATTTTTGTTCCTACCCTCACCATGGTCATGAAGGATGGGTCATGACCGAAAGAACGAGATCGCGGATGCAAGCGGCCGAGATGGGTTTTCTCCGCAGGGTGGCTGGTGTCTCCCTTAGGGATAAGGTGAGAAGTTCGGTCATCCGGGAGGGACTCGGAGTTGAGCCGCTCCTCCTTCGCGTCGAAAAGAGCCAGTTGAGGTGGTTCGAGCACCTAGTTAGGATGCCACCTGGGCGCCTCCCTAGGGAGGTGTTCCAGGCACGTCCAGCTGGGAAGAGACCAAGGGGTAGACCTAGGACCAGGTGGAGGGATTATATCTCTTCGCTGGCCTGGGAGCGCCTTGGGATCCCCCAGTCAGAGCTGGTTGATGTGGCCAGGGAAAAGGAAGTTTGGGGCTTTCTGCTGGAACTGCTACCCCCGCGACCCGACCACGGATAAGCGGGAGAAGATGGATGGATGGATGGACTTGAGAGAATACGTTTTGGTTTTGCTTCCAGTTGCATTAGTCTTACAACAAACGTGTTCTGCAATAAAAGAAATCTGCAATAAACATTTCGAACTGTAATTTACAGAGCTGCAGCAGAAAGAAATATAATCTCAGTCTTGATATCTTTCCTGAGATTGTTCTTATCAAATATCATGAAGGTTCATACAATGTAATTGTCAAAGGCTGGTGTTGAAGGGGCCCACCTTTGCTAACTTTCAGGTTAATATGTTGTGCCTCTATTGTGGCATGTTTACAGTCTTTAATGATCAAAGAGCTCTTTATTTTTCTCATACTGCCTGTGCTGCCCAGTCTGCTCTGATTGGTTAGCTGGCCGGCTCTGTTGTGATTGGTCGACCGCTTAGATATCCCGCCCCTCTGACAATCACGTATTGTCATGTGTTGAAACGTTGGCGAATAGCGAGTGTTACATATTGATGTCACTTTGTTATGGAAGTAAAGAAAGGAGTTCAATGGAGGCGTTTCAGGGGGGAGGGTGTATGTTTTTGTGCACCCTATACAAACCTATACAACACACTAGGGCTGCTCAATTAATCGTATTTTAATCGCAATTATGATTTTGGCTTGCAACGATTATGAAAACAACATAGGCCTAATCGAAATAAAACGATTATTTATTTATTTTTAAATGTATTGATTTTTCAGTTGAATTATACTTAAAGTTCAGGGTAATCAACTGTTAAAAACATACTGTTCAAATATTTTTTTTCAATAAATTGACGTTTTCAAAGTAAATGGATCATCGTTTTTAATAATCGTGATGTCAATTATTGACCCAAATAATCGAGATTATGATTTTTGCCATAATCGAGCAGCCCTCCAACACACTACAGAAAGGGAAAACCCCAAAAGCATAACCTCTAAGTTGGGCTATCATATTGTTCTCACCAAAAAGGTCTTCTCCTATCCTCAGTCTCATACTGAAAGCTTCCTAAGAACGCTGTTTAAAAATATATCTCCGCAGTAGTTACTTCTCTCTTCCATTCCCATCTACAGAATTGTCCAGTACAGCATAAAGCTTTAATGTGCATTTTGTACAGATCACAAAACCGTGATGCATTTTTCATCACACATGCCTCCTGTCTCTCTTCTCCTCTCCTCCTCCTCTCTCGCAGGGCGAAGGCTTGATGCTGGAGTACGAGATGAAGCTGACCAATGGCCAGTCTTTCTGGACGCAGCATTTCTCTGCAGATGAGTTCGGTAAGAGTGATTAGACGGGGCGAGAGGGATTGTGGAAAGAATCGCTGATGGCACAAGCCAACACCACTTAGCACGGCCAATAAAGCACACTGAACTGAACAAATTACAATAATGAAGGGATGGCTGGATGAATTAATGAAGATAGATGAACTGAGAGGAATTGATGAATAGAATAGGAGGCCCAAGTAGCTTCTAAATGAATTATTCCTACATCTCCCATCTACTATCTCCCTCTCCCCTGATTTCTTCCGGTAACTCTCTCTCTCTGTTTCTGAACTAATTAAATATCCTCATCACGTACCTGCCTCTGGATTTGTCATCTCTTCTTTTCAATGTCTTCTTCCCTCTCTTCTTCACCTGGATATTTCTGTCCATAATTGTCTCTCCTCTCATGTGCCTCCTTTTCCAACCTCTGTTTATTTCCGTCTTTCTTTCGAATCAATAATTATGTGTTCTTCCTATACCTTTTCTTCCCCTTATTCACAGGAATCCTGGAGACGGACATCACGTTCCTGGTGATCTTCTTCCTGGTGTTCGTCCTCTCCTGCTACTTCGCCTGTAAGTACTCTCTTTTCCACTTACTGTATCTCTCCTTCCACGAAGAAGCCAATTTAGTCGTACTGTGAAAGCCCACAGAAGTCATTAAGCGTACCTTTTCTTGGGATCTATTATAAAATTGACATGGTTTCTTAAAGGGAGAGGAGTACGTTCTCATGTTTCTCTGTGATAAGTAAAGGGGAAACATGTGCCTATCTTTTATCAGTGCATGGGGTTTGTCAGAAGAGCGTGAGAAACAGAGAGAGAAGATGGCAAGAGTGAGGTTTGCTTTTTCGTGTAAAAGTGTTCGGTTTAATGGAGAAGCTAGCGGTAGTCATAAGGTTAGTGAAGCGAGTTTATCACAGGAAGCTCACAGCTCCAATAACAAGAGCTCTAAGGAATGACTTACTGCTCAGAGAAATTCATTTCTGCTTTCTCCAGGTTCTGTCGGCCAAATATCTTGTTCACGTGAATAACAGCCCAAATAATAACACTTTTTTGGAGACTTGTATTCCCTTAAAATGAATTAAAACGAGTGGTTCAACCAAAGACATTTTTACTTTTCAGAGTGTTCGCGTGTTTATCGGGTTTTGTAGCAATCAAAGCATCCAGTATATGACAATGAGAATGACAACATGTAATGAAAGTGAGGATGAAGCGGCACAATAACCCTGACTCAAATACTTTTTTCTACTTACTTGAGAACAACATTCAAACAGTTTTATTACCAAGGGCTTTGAGTCTTCTCTGCAGACGCCCACATACAATGGAAGTGTATTTGTTTATGTGCTCACAGCTTCAAAAATGAGCATCATGGAAAAAAGTCAATGGTTTTTATTGGGGATATCTGTTTTTTTGTGGATCCATTTCCAATCAAAACTGTTGCCACTGTTATCCTGAGTAACAAGGATTGTGATGTTGGAAGGAGATTCTAGTATAACAAAGTATTCAATGTCATTTTTAAATTGCTGAGAATCACAAACTAAATCCAATTCTTCTCAACTTTATTTGTGCAAACACATACAGGCTTTAAATTGTAGGGCTAGTAATAGTAAACGATTAGTACCTAATATGGAAATACTAAGGCCTAAAGTGAAAGGACTCTGGTAATGTAGCTACAAAATTGGCATCATTTAATTTACAGAATGTTATTCGAGGGTTTTGTTGTGAAATGTTTCCACAACTCAGTACATTTGTTGGAATAGAGGTGGACCTTTTGAATTGCGGTTAGCTGAAGTGTATTTCTTGCTTTGCTTGCTATTCTGCAGAGGAATAGGGCCATGTAATGATGTGCAAATATATCTTGAGTCCTGCTGAAATATTTTTGTGACTTCATGCAAATTGGGAGAAGGCTGTGAATGCTCAGCTGTGTCTTCCCCGTGTGCATGTTTCTTCTGCCAGCTTTATTTGAGAATTCACTGAAACGCAGGCTTGAGTTTTATATATTTGCACAAGTTAAAGTCAAACAAAGGACATCAAATAACAATGTAGAGTGTTGTACAAATAGAAGAAAAACAAGCCTGAAGGGACTTTATTTTTTCATTACTTCTACACCTAACAAAACAATATTCACAATGCAGTAGGCGTGTGCAGATTATAAAATATGGGAAAATGTTTGAGAAAATATTTAAGTTGACAGAATTTCAATTTATAGGGAAATCCTTTGATAGCCACCATTAGCATACCTTTGAGGAAACCACAGGAGGATGCTGCATACAGAAGCTTGTGTTTATTCAGGGCAGCTGTGAGTGTGTGTGAACGTTTATGAACGTCCTCCCCCCTGTACATTTCTCCCCCGGGCCACTTGTGTTCGCAGGAGTGTTTTGGTAATAAAATTGTCTGGTTAAAAGCGCATTAAACATATTTCCTCAAATCTTATGGAGAGAGATAGTGAGGGAAATATATATGCGGCCAGCTCAAGATGGGTGCATACTGATGTCCGCTCGCCTCTTTTATCTGGCCTGTCTCGCTCTCCTTTGCCATCTGTTAGCATATCTCCATCCTTTTTATCTCTGTCACACACACACACACACACACACACACACACACACACACACACACACACACACACACACACACACACACACACACACACACACACACACACACACACACACACACACACACACACACACACACACACACCGCCTCTATCTGATTCCTGTTATTTTCCTCTCCCCTGCAGACAACCTGAAGGGAAGACAGCTTCTTCACACAACCTACAAAATGTTTATGATGGCGGCAGGTGTAGAAGGTGAGAGCTTCTGTCCTGAACACACACACACACACACACACACACACACACACACACACACACACACACACACACACACACACACACACACACACACACACACACACACACACACACACACACACACACACACACACACACACACACACACACACACAAATATCCTCTCCACGACTGCATCATCTCATATTGTAATCCTCACTTCAAGAGCCCAGATATTATCGGCCTGATTAGCCTTTGAATAAGAACTTCTGCAAACAGCCGTACTGCGCTACAGTGTTCAGTGGAGCATGCTGTCACTGACAAACACTCCCCTTCTCTCCTTTGCCGATCTCTCCTTTTTCCACCTCCCTCCCTCCACCCCTCTTATCTTGCCTTCCTCCGTCTCGCTTGCGTGTCCCCTTTTCAAATCCCTTCGCGATCCTCCTGCCACCCCTAAATTCTCCCTCCTCCTCGCTTCTCTCAAGCCTTCTGCTTCTCTTTCCTCTCCTTTTTCATCAACTCCTCTTCTTTTCTGTCTCGCTTCCCCGCTCCCCATTTCTCTCCCCTGCCCTCTCTCTTTTCTCATTATCACCTCCCTGTCTCCTCTCTTCTCTATCTTCTCTTTACTTTGCATCTCTGACATCTACTTCCTTTTTTATCTTCTCTTCTCCTTCCTCTTATTTCTTTCCAATTCCTCTCCTCCCTGTGTTTTTCTCGTTGGCAGTGCTCAGCCTGTTGTTCCATTGTGTCTACTGGGGCCTGTACGCTACAGATGGAGTTGGCAACGGCAGCCTGAAATTACTCGGTGAGTTCTTCTCCTTCATCGGCCGCTGACTGACTGACTGACACTGCCTCTGCACTGGAAAATCACTCAAAGCCCGAGCAGAATGAATGAGTGGACGATGATGAATGTGGGTGCAGTGAAGAAGTGGTTTGATATTGTACAGGCAGGACTGTGTGTGTGTGTGTGTGTGTGTGTGTGTGTGTGTGTGTGTGTGTGTGTGTGGGTGTGTGTGTGTGTGTGTGTGTGTGTGTGTGTGTGTGTGTGTGTGTGTGGTGTGTGTGTGTGTGGTGTGTGTGTGTGTGTGTGTGTGTGTGTGTGTGTGTGTGTGTGTGTGTGTGTGTGTGTGTGTGTGTGTGTGTGTGTGTGTGTGTGTGTGTGTGTGTGTGTGTGTGTGTGTGTGTGTGTGTGTGTGTGTGTGTGTGTGTGTGTGGTGTGTGTGTGTGTGTGTGTGTGTGTGTGTGTGTGTGTGTGTGTGTGTGTGTGTGTGTGTGTGTGTGTGTGTGGCCGGCCTAGCATTACTATACTTGTGGGGACCTAAATATGTTTACACAGTCACGTGTGGGGACTCGCCTTCCTTATGGGGACAAATTGAAGGTCCCCATAAGGGGAATCATTAACTTTAGGGTGAAGACTTGGTTAGGGGTTAGGGTTAGTCATGTGTTGGTTAAGGTTAGGATAAGTCTCCAGGAAATGCATGTAAGTCAATGTAATGTCCCCTGAAGTGATGTACATACATGGTGTGCGTGCGTGTGGCAAGACCTGATTTTGTCTCTCCCCACTGATTGTACATATTCGGAAACCTCCAGCTAATTACCCTCTTCTCTTTCTCACTTTTTGTCTCTGTCCGTCTCCAGGGAAATTACTGTTCTCCGTCAGTTTCTTGGTGTTCCTTCTGATGCTCATATTGTTGGGCAAAGGGTTCACTGTCACCAGGTGGGGGTTTGCAACGTATTTTCATGTATATATTCGTCTCTATTTTCTCATGCAATCCTGTTTTTTTATGCTGCCACTGTCTCTCACTGTCACAATCATAAAAGTATCTCATGACATGACATTGTTAGCTGTCAGTCAGAAAGTCAGTTAGTACGTCGGGTGCGATGGAGTGGATGAACACCTGATATGTCGGGGGAATGAGATGGATGGATGCTGCTCTGCTGCGAACATTATGTTGTGTTGGTGTTTGCAGCTGACAAACTAATGGTTCTCTCGCTGTTTTCTGGCGAGGCTTAGTGGACATTAGCTCGGGGCAGGCGTTGTTCCAAATAGCCCTCACAATAGACGATTGAAGAGCTCTCTGGTTTTCAATTCCAATTTCGAAAGTCCAGTTATAAAACCAGCCAACTGTTCCTAAACATTGTTAGATTCCTCCAAGCCGTTTCTAGACGTTGGTTGCTTAAGTCAGTGTTTATACAAGAAACAGTTAAATGATAAATAACAGGCTTTGATTTATGGTGAGTCATCCTCTAAACCACTGCTCACAAGATTGGTCGTGCTCGGGGCTCATTTGAATCTCTGTGGATATTTTGCAGTCTGAACTCTTGTAGCGAAAACTGAGCTTGCAAGATTTAAGCTGGCTTTTCAACTCCAGGATTACATCCTCCTCTGAGCTCCACAGACTGATCTCTGAGATTTATTAAACCCTCTTAAAACCCCGGTGACTAAACCTAAAAAGTGCATCATCATCAAGCTTAAACCACGGGTGTGTATCTGCCGTAACTGATAAGTTGACATTTTGCAGATAACTACCCGGCAACGTGTGTTTCCTCTGCTGTGTGGGGTTACTTTAGTCTGAGTGGAAGATGTTTGGAAATGCTTGTTTCAGTTGTTGACTGCAAATAAAGAAGTATTAATTTCTGCTTTTGTGAGTGAGGACAGGTTTTTACTCAGCCCGTCATTTTATATGTATTAAGCTCAGCACATCAGTCCCTTTGTGCTGCATTTTAGATTAGGCTGTCTTTGCTTTGTGTGTGGAGGAACTAATCTGTGACTGTGTGTGTGTGTGTGTGTGTTTCACTGCATCACGCCCTCTGTAGTGTACCTTTTGAGTGTGCCTGCATTAGTTTCTTATCTTCCGCTAACTTGTGTGTGAACTTTGACCCTCTTTGTGTGTGTGTGTGTGTGTGTGTGTGTGTGTGTGTGTGTGTGTGTGTGTGTGTGTGTGTGTGTGTGTGTGTGTGTGTGTGTGTGTGTGTGTGTGTGTGTGTGTGTGTGTGTGTGTGTGTGTGTGTGTGTGTGTGTGTGTGTGTGTGTGTGTGTGTGTGTGTGTGTGTGTGTGTGTGTGTGTGTCAGGGCGAGGATCAGTCACAGTGGGTCGGTTAAGTTGAGCATCTACATGACAGTCTACACAATCACCTACGTCATCCTTTTCATCTACGAGGCAGAGGTACTACACACACACACACACACACACACACACACACACACACTGCACTTGGGCTACTTAGGTTATGTTCGTTATTCAACATCTATGGAAATGTATAAAATCCACAAAGCCTAGTGAGTGAGTTGAACATCCACAGATATAACATTTACTTTTCAATAAAAAATTGATTACAATTTGCAAAGGTAAACAGGTTTATTGGTTTTAATTTAGAGTTTTAAAATGTCAGTTATTTTCAGCAATGCTAATACTTTATCAACAGTTTTAATAATGAATTATTTCAGTCTTTTTGTTAAGTATTTCTTCGGTTGAAGCTTCTGAAATGTGTGTGTTTATGCATTATATGAATGTCAATTACATAACTTTATCTTATGTGCATTTGGACTATTGAGTTGACAGAACAAACAAGACTTCAGCTTTGTCTCTGGGAGATTGCCATGGCCATTTTTCACTATTTTCTAACACTTTCTAGACAAAAACGAATCAGTTAATTGGGGATATAACAGAATAACATCACTTCAGACGTGTCTTGAAAGCCGCGTTTGATCTAAACACAGCATGAATATTTCTGACTAGACTGTCAACACAGTATCTGCAATTATTTTTAAGCTTTTTTTAACGATATCGTAATTATTCATCGTATCTTGCATATTAACGTGGGCTGTAAGGGCTTGTTATGTCAACTCACTGAATTGATTGATTGTTTAATTTAATGATAATGATTTAAATGATAATGATGAAACTAACAAACAACAAGACGACTCCCTACTAAAACACTCTTTAAGAGGTTTGTAGTACACGCTGCTGTACCTAAGATAATACATCTTAAATCAATGACGGCTTCTTTAAGGCTTGCCGATTAAAAGTTGTACTAATCAGCGAACTGAGAGATCTACACTCATTAATCACACTGAAGACAGAAACATATTTCAGCCGCTATGATGTTATAGCATATAGAGCACGAGAGCTCATGAATTAATTAGACACTGGGGAGTGCAACACTTCCATACCTTACTTACTGTGCATGCTGCATAGGCTCCTGCACAGTCCGCTGGCGATGTAATGATGCCGCAATCAGGGACAGTAGATTACAGTCTTTGAATACAGCCCATTAATGACCCAGTGGGACTAGTGCAGGGGAATTATCCGAGCTATATTCAACAGCGGAGCCTTTCGCTCTCACTCTTCAAAATGCGGATCTGAAGCAGTCATTCATCTGCCGCATGCCCTCTTTCGCAGACCCTGCTATTCAAGAGAGCAAAACTCAGGGGAGCTCCTGCTAAAAATACGCCAAACTAGGTTACGATTGAAATGGGAATAAAGAGTGGAAGAGTGTTCTTGGTACTGAGCCTGGAGTTGGAGAATGACTCAGGTGGTTGGATCCAAAAAACACACCGAGCCGTAAAACCTATGCATTATGTAGCAAGAGGTAACCCTGTATGGCCATCGCTGTCCACTCACTGGACTGTGAAATGCAATCTGGTGTCCGCAGATGCAAGCCACACACACACACACACACACACACACACACGCACACGCACACGCACACACATTCTGACACCCAAGTTGTGGAGACAAGGTGTCAATGTCAAAGATTCCCGCTTTGGTGTATGGTGGTGCAAACATAAACAAGATAAGAAAATAAGTTGTAAGAGGTCAAAAAATAGCGATTATAAATAGAAAATATATAACATTAAAAAAAGAATAAAATCAAGTATTTACACCAAATTTAAATATATATACTCTGGGTGTCCGCGGGGTCTTAAAAAGTGTTAAAAGTTGATAAATCAATTTAGCGAATATTAAGGCTATTAAAAAGTATTAAACGGCATTTTCCAAGGTATTATATTTTGTAGCTTGTTTTCAATGAGTATATAAATTGTCCAAAGAGGTTGTATTCTAAAGTTTGGTTGGAAGATAAGGAGGAAGGACAGTCACTACTGTATAGTCAATGTGAAGTAAAGTGTGTCGCCAAGGTAACCGGTTAAAACTCCAAGTGGCGATGAGGTCTTAAAATGTATGGAAAGGGTCTTAAAAAAAAAAAGGTATTACATTTGACTTCAGGATTCCTGCATATACCCTGATACTGCCGTGTATTATATTTTAAAGTGCAGGGCTATACAGAAATGTGCACAATATATTCAGAGAGATGAACATGGCTCAGTATTTGAAAAATCTAAACAATATTGTTCTTTTCCAGATTACAATGTGAAGCCGAGCCAAGAAGTGCTTATTTTCTAATCTTGTTTTATTGCGTGAGTCTGCATTTTGGCATAACTCCTGATGTTCCTGGGCCAGTTCTTTGACCCAGGTGAGGTGCTGTACGCCTACGACAGCCCCGCAGGATACGGGCTGATGGGCCTGCAGCTGCTGGCCTACGTCTGGTTCTGCTACGCCGTGCTGGTGTCTCTCAAACATTACCCTGAGAAACAACCCTTCTACATCCCTTTCTTCACCACATACACACTATGGTGAGACCCGCACTGCTTCCACTACTCTGCCCTCCCCGGGATAATGGCACCTGAGTGAGATTGCAGGAGTAGCAAAATACACTATTCTCTGTTTGAGCTGTCTTCAATTTGAATAATTTATGCCGCTGTGTGAAAATGTGCACGAGATAGCCGATGCTTCAGCGGCACGGGAGTGAAAAGTTTTTTATTTTACACTGCCCTTCTACAGCATTGTGTTCCCAACCTCTGTGCTCTGCGAACAGATACGATAATTGTGCTTGAGTGAATGATTGCTAGAGGAAAACATCTATTTTTACCCAGCTGATGAGGTCTCTACCATTAGAATAATTTATTCTCCCATCGCTTTTTACTGCAAAGTGTTTTCCCTTTTGGAACAGAAACTCTTCTACATACACTCCTCGGCTTCACTGCCCTTCACTCACTGGATGTAAGAGCACGAGCTTCAAATGGAGAGTAGATTACAAAGAATAATATTATCTCAGTTTTTATTTTGCGCTCTCATTGCCGCCACTATCTCCCGCCTCATTATCTATGGCTCTCCCCTCCTTCAATCTTTCTGTGAGATCTCTTTCTTCTCTGTCTGCCTCTCTTTTCCTCGCCATTCAAAACTCTCTTCTTTTCTTTTAATGTGTTTTTCATTATCCTAAATCACTAGGCCTACTCATCTTTTTTCAGGTTTTTCGCAGTGCCTGTTATGGCTCTGATCGCCAACTTTGGGATTCCTCGTTGGGCTCGGGAGAAGATCGTGAACGGCATTCAGCTCGGCATCCACCTCTACGCCCACATCGTCTTCCTTGTGCGTAACACACACACACACACACACACACACACACACACACACACACACACACGCTTATGCAAACCCTTCATAGTTAACATTGTTCAAGAGTCATTATTGACGCTGTCAGTCATACATTATTCACTATCCTTGAGTCATAACTGCTTCATGCTGATTGTCTCCTCCACACATCATTATATCTACCTCATCCTCACCTTTGACACATTGTTCTAGTCTGCGCTGCTTACGGAAATCCCCTTTTATATTCACTGCATGCATTACAATCACATCTTCTCACTTGGGACCTATGTTCTAGCTATGTGTTAGCTATTAGAAATGATCCATACATAGAGTATACATGTAATCTTTTTGTCCCTTTTTAAGGTTATCACACGACCCTCAGCAGCCAATAAGAACTTCCCATATCACGTCCGGACGTCTCAGATCGGGATCCTGCTGTCCAGCCCAAAAGCAGGCGAAGGGGCGGAGAGTTTCCCCCATCATGCATATGGAAACGGTTCCTTCCTGGGAGACTCGCAACCCAACTTCACTGAGCTCTTCTCCATCCATTCAGTGAGTGTAGCTCCACGTGGTTATGGGTGCATGATTAATATCTTAGATCGAAGTTGTTGAAGTAGAAGACACATAAGAGAAAGTGCTGTGACGTAAATGACATCGCAGAAACAGGTAAAAGGTCAATAAAATCATCAGAGGGAGAATTGTAGCCCGTGTGCTGTATGTAGGGCTGGGTAAAATATCAATATTTCATTAATTAACATTTCATTTTTTGTACCACACGTGGTAAACAATTCACAAAACAAGTACACTTTGCCAGGGCGTCCGCGGGGTCTTAAAAGTTGATAAATCAATTTAGCGAAAATTAAGGCTATTAAAAAGTATAAACGGCATTTTCCAAGCTAGTACATTTTGTAGCTTGTTTTCAATAAGTATATAAATTGTCCAAAGAGGTTGTATTCTACAGTGTGCCTGAATGTAATCATTGCGTAGGTGTGTAGTGTGATTCTGTGTAGTTTATTTATGGCATCCCGTTGGATTTGACGTCATCTGAACACGCTCACTGCTTGATAGCACGCGAAGGTCCGTTTACCGTGAAAAGACGGACATTATAACGCCGGGGGGCGGCGGCGGTGGGGGGTGTGTGTGTCTACAGAAGGTCCAGTTGTGATAGACACGGTTCGCCACTGGTGTGTACAATATTTAAATGTCTCCATATATTTAGGGCTTTTCTCCACAGCCCTGACGGTATGTGTGTCTTTATCCAGTTTAATCCACCCTAACGTAGCATTTTGCAGTGCTTGCAATATGTAGACTAATTCGATTCATCTAAGTTTTATTCATTTTTTTAAGCTTTCAAAATGCAAATATTACCATGTCAAACCTAGCTTGAAATTAATTGCTGTCTCATCTAACAAAGATGCCTCAAATTGGAAGTCATCAGTGAAACATAGTTTGTGAGAGGACATGTTTTTGGGGGATTATGTCTTGGAGTAAACTGCCAGTGGTGAATGACGGTAAGCACAGCGTAACACAGCACACTGATATGAAAACACTTTAGGCACAGGGAAATAATGATTTAATGGAAAGTGTGACAAGAGCAAATTAAGGCATTGTGTTTGCTGTGATGAATCTTCTAGCTTGGGGAACTATTAAATCTGTGGATGTGTTTGCATACTGCACAGAAATGACAGAAGAAGAGCTCTAAATGTTCAGCTACACCAATACAGCATGCAGACAATACAGGAATATACCAACAAAACCACCAAAAGCAAACCAGAGATGATAAGATGCATGACAAGTGACACAAAGTCATGAAAAAGAAAATAATGTATCAAGTTTTCTTTGTATAAAAAGGGACTTAATGTATAACAATATCCAAAAGTATAATATAACTAAGATACTTTTGATTGATAAGGTAAAATGGCAACTCTTTAATTTATATTTTAAATGTTACTTTGATTCGGTAACTTGTGTTGTGGCAGATATTTAAGTAAGCTTTCTTAACGCTAATGTTATAATAGTCAGATTGCTCTGAAGATGGAGGTGATATTCTATTAATGTTCACGTTCACACAGTCGGTGATTTTTGCCGGCCGTCTTTCCTGCAACGGCAGCTTTTCTGTATTTCCTTTCTCCTGTAATATGACTTGATCGCTTTAAACTCCGCACACTGAGCTCTGATTGGTCAGCAGGCAGTGCTTTCACTGAGGTTAGCCGCACAGCATAAGTTACCATGGAGATCTAGCCCAGTAAGAAGTGAACCAGCTTCGTCGGACCGGAAACCCCAAGTTTTCCCTGAAGTTAGCACGCTAAGCGAAAATCCTGCTTCGTAGTACAGGCTGAAGGCTGAATGCTTCAAAAGGGAAGATGCTTTATACAGTTTGTAGAACATGTGTGATATACGTACCTTGACCTTTAGAACTACTATACAGCATTGGTGGTCGTTAGAGGAAGCTGTCATAATGTGAGTTTAGTATGGTGTTACTGATTGTGTCTGCAAGGTCCACATCACACAGTAGCCTTCATCCAGAGGGTCAGAACATTCTCTTGAACTATTGTATCTGTTTTATCTGTTCTATGACCTATGCAGTATATATGTTGCACTGCTGGAGGAGCCTGTGACATTGCCATATCTACACAGCTAATGTGCAAAGGACAATAAAGCCTTGAAACCTCACCTTTTCCCTCCAGGAGCCGGTGAAGACGGTGGAGGAGACGGTGGCCCGTAAAGGAGGCGAGGTACCGAGGAACAGCGAGCAGAAGATCATCACCACGGCTGCTGATTTAACGGCGATATTACCCCCTCCTCTGCCTCCGATACCCCCACGCCAGACCTCACGCTCCCCCCCGCTGCCCCCCCGGCTCCCTTCCTTCACAGAGTATTTCAGCATGCAGAGCGGAGGAGGAGGAGCGTTTGGGACGAAGGCATGAGGCAGGACAGAAGGAGAGGGGGTAAGGAATCAAGGAAACAGACAGACTGACAATACAAAGTAAAGAAAGAGATTTGAAGGTGTTACTGTTCAATGACAGCCAAAAAAAAAGTGTGCATGGATGGACGTTGTAGAGTAATCATCAGGAAAGCAAATCCCTAAACGGTCTCTTTTCACCTGCACATAGCCCTTCTACCTAGAAGAGTGAGGGGGTAAGGGCTGTGAGATAGGAGTGCAGAGCGTGTTAAAGAATAAAGAAGCAATACATATTTGAAGTTGACCAGTAAGAGGCACACGGGGAGAAGGATGTCAAAGTGGATGTAGCCAGAGCAATAGGATGATAGCTGTGCACGAGGCGGAAATGAACAACATTCTTGAAATACTCCTGATCAAACATTCATGAGGCATTGATGGTGTGTCAGTAGGAGTTTGTAAATACCTAAAACCGGAGATAACTACCACTCCGTATAGATTAATTTCAAAAAAAGGAAATTGTTTGGATTTCTTTTCTTTTTTCGCATCAATAAGTTTCTGTTGGTGCTGTGACCATCAGAACAAAAGATCTCATACCATTACATTGATCCAAGTCATGTAAAAAAGAAAAAACACAAGACTTTTTTATGTTTGACACATTTTTGATAAAGCATATATATTATATGGAGTTTGTTGGGTTCATTTATATTCTTATATGCCTTCATTGCAGCTGGTTATTCTGGATTGATATGCTGATGTGTAAATGTAAAATGTCACGTTTACTGTGGGCACTTCTAGGTACTCGTAAAACACGCATGTTTGTATCGTATTTCCCGTCCTGAAAGCTGATAAATGTAACTCCACGTGACCATACAATACTCGCTTATTGTGTGTATTGAGATATATACTTTTGTGAATACATACAATAGGCTTAAGTATATTTTTGACTGGATAAATGTTGGTGATGGAAGCCTTACGCTGTCTAAAACATAAAACCAATATTACACTGTCAGTTTTAGTTGAATTTTAACTGAAGTGCAGAATATTCCTTCTTGAAAATGTCATATCTGTGTATGTAGACGTTGGTGAATGTACTGATGCAATACAGCACAAGGACAGGGGTGATTTTGTAGTAACTGGAATACTACAATACTCGTTTAGTAATACTTTCAACATCCAGGATGTAAGAGCAGGGGAGGGGGGGGGATGCCTTTTTTAAAATACAAGTTACTTCATTGTCACCCCTGTCTAGTATATTTGTTGGCTTTATTTCACTTTTGAATTCCAACGTTGCGAAAAGCTGAACACATAACACTAGTTTTGTATCCCCTACCATTGAGCTATAACAAAAAAAGCCTTGTAGATGAACTGTGAAAACTGTAACACATGTGTACATTTTGTCTGTCCTGCATGGAGCACTTTAATGTTCCTGGTCTTAGTCTGTTTATTCGTGATGCCGTCACCTTATAGGACTGCTTTGAAACCTGTATTCACGCCACTTACACGAGTAGTATTCTACATGTATACACCTGTAAATACAGTCATGTCATCGACTGGCAAAGTACCATGCTAAGTCAATGTAATTTAACATTGTACTGTCATTTGAGATTGTCCCTGAGTTTACCACTAGCTTTCTGCAATCCAGAAGATGCTTATTGATTTCTGATTTGTAGAAATGGATCTGAGTTTATAGTCCACAAATGTATCAATGGCAGTCTTGCTGTAATGGAGTACTGTAGGATGTTAGGACTGTGGTGTGTAACTTGTAAGATTGTAGTGAGAGGTGTAACGTAGTCTGTGAAACCGAATGATACTTGAATTAGAGTATTCGTCGTTAACTCTGATTGTTGGCATGTCTGCCATTTGTCTGCCATTACTTGACTTAATAGACACAAACATGCTCACTGATACTATCACCGCTTCAAACTTTGTGTATATGGACGTACAATTACAGAACTGAGACACTGGGAGTGGGAGAACTTGACGCAAAGAGATTATGTATGCATGACAGACAACAGCACAGCTTTTAGGCTACTCAGAGCGATCTGGTTAAGAGCACATCACTAAAGCACTGTTCAAATGCATTTTAATGGTGTCAAATGGCAACTCTAAACACGCTGTACATATACACTTTTTGCCAAAATAATAAAAAAAATATGGTTTTATTAGAAGGCTCGTCTGGGTGTGTGTGTTATTTGGCTGCTGTGTTCCAGTTAGGACAAGGGCGTGCGTCCAAAAGAGTGTATCTAATATCCGTAAATCATATTTAGAATCTGTTCTCATTAGGCTTCATTAAAGTAAAAACACCACAGGGACAGACTGCAGGCTGGTCAACGTTTTATGTAGGATAGCCTAATTATTTTCTCTGTCCCTGCCAGATTCCCGCTCTGTGACCACTGAAGTGCAGATTCCTGACAAACTGCAACTCTCGGCATGCTCACCAGTTCTATATTTGTAAATAGCTTTCAGGCTAATCACTGCCAGCAAAGGACCAGAATGATTTAATTATTCTGTGACGGTGTGTTCAGTTCAGGAGATATTTTGTGGTTATATAATGAGTATTTGAGTCACTAACTCCTTTTTATTCATCTACATCTGCCTTTCACATGCAATACAATAGTCTGATAATATGGGATTACCGTCTTTGATTTTTGTTTTTAAAATCCATATCGTAAGGTGTTTCTGTGGATGGATGACTAGTTCAGGCAGTCAACTTGAGTACTTATGCTGCATTCATACATAAGGCCCCTTGCCACTTAATATACCGCTCTATTCAACCTGCCAGATCTCTCTCCATGCATTGCTTGCTGCTGCTATTGCTGCAGCTACCTCTACGTCGCTGCTGCTTGCTGCCCCACCACCACCCCAGCTTCCACCTGTAGGCTCGGGGGTTAGTTATTTAATTATCACTCATCGTGCTTTGTATATCTATGGAGTGATGATGCCCGAGCCTAGTCGCCAAACTTAACTATATGCTGCTTCTAATAAACATGTTAAAGAAACACGTGAGTTGTCTGACTGAACTACCCTAACTTAGATAGACTGGAAAGTGGAGAAGTGAACATATGACAGAGAGCAAAGTGCAACAGGTTGGTTTCAGACCCAGGCCGCTGTGTGAAGAAGGCTGTAGAGATTACTAGGGATGCACGATATTGGGTTTTTGAAACTGATACCGATAACTTCCTGCTTCTCAAGACCGATACCGATAACCGATAATAATATATATATTAAATGTACCTGTAGTTTTTGCACACCTGGTGGTAAAAAAAAGACTAGTAGTGAGCAAATGACATGAGCATTACTCCGATGAACAAAACAAAGCCAAGAACAGTTCTGACTCTTCAAAGTGACCATATTTATTTTCCCAAATAAAGTTCTTGCCTTTTTCAAAAGCCTCGTCGATAGGTAAAAGCCCCGGTGCCTTTGCAGCTGGCTTTGGATTCGCCGCTATTTTAGCAGCGCAGGCGTCTTCGTACGCTTTGAACACACCATCGTAGCGATGGCGATGTTTCAGGCGACTGATCAGGTTGGAAGTATTATAGCTCGTTGCCTTCTTCCCTCCTCGTGGAACTTCTGCATTGCATTTGTTAATACAAAGAGCAAGCGAACTATCTAACTCTGAAACTTTGAAGTAGTCCCATACTACCGACGACATGTTTGTTTACTGTCCTGGCTTCACGGCCGCACACCATTCAGGTCACAGCCAGGCATGAGTTAGGGAGCGCTGGATTTGTGAAGAACTCCCCTCTTCCTAAACCACTAATACCACAGTACTGGCAAAACGGGAGGAGCCGAGTGAAAAACAAGCACCCCTCATCCCAATCCACCCACACCGCAGTACTTTTTTTCACCCAAAAAATATATTGTATATTATCGGGGCTATTAATACTTTTATCGGGTTTATCGGGATGACGTCATAATTCCTAATATCGGACCGATAATTACTATTTATTTTCTCTTCTGGACTGATGTTGCGTTGCCCAGATATTGTTCAAATGATTACGCAAATCTCCTTCTCTTAAGAAATAATATTTATTTATACATAATCAGTAATAATCATCCATTTACAGAAATGTCATTGGCTTACACAGGAGCTTTGGAACTGTTTTTGGGGAAGAAATAGTGTCTATAACCTGCAGCGTCTGAAAGCATTTCACCCGACCATCATCCGTCAGCACATCACTGATCCAACACCAGGATCAAGCTTTTGCCCTCTCCTCTCTGTAGCCTTTGAGAAGCTGGTTGACGAGTGCCAGTTCGTTTTTCTTTTTCACAGGATACAGAGGTGGGAAGGGGTTGCCTTTGTACTCCAGGACGGCCATCTTGGCTTTGTCCAGGTTCTCCTTGTTTGGGATGCGTGCCATCCGTGTGTATCCATTTGAGTGAGGCTCAAACCGTGGAGCTAAGACCTTGAAAAGCTTTGGAACCAGATCCTTTTCCTAAAGAGCAGCAAACACGAAAAACACAATTTCAGATCAACTGTTTTACATATAGAGTGAACCAGCTTGTTACTTCACAAAGTTGAGAAGAGCTGCACGTACCGTGAGCCAAAAACTGGCCATTTTCATCGCCTTCTCATCAGTGTCTCCCTTTTTGGCATAGTCAACCAGCTGGAACAAACAAAAACAAGAAACGCATTCAGTCAGGACGTGTGTGTGTGTGTGTGTGTGTGTGTGTGTGTGTGCGTGTGCGTGTGCGAATAATTAAAATCTGAATATATTGCATCTAAAACCGTATTCATATAAAAAATACTCTTGTTTATATAAAGTTAGACATTGTGGGATGAAGATTTTGGATTAAAACTGAGACTATAGAAACAAAATAAATCATGCAAACCTCACACCTCCAATAAGGTTTTTGATGTGATATCATGCTGTATTTGCATATTTGTGTATCAATATTAAAATATGTTATATCTTTGTATGTATTCATTATATATCTTTAACTTTTTTGCAGCCATTTTTAATTTTGAAGGGCTGTTTTGTTAGTGTTTTTTCTCTATATATCTTAATCTCTTGACCATGACATCAGGAGACAGAAATAAATGTTGTTCCTATAACATAAATATTCTATAAGGTCCATTTGCCTTTTAAAGACCCAGTTTATTTCACTCTCTGACTCTGTGGCAGAAACACTTGTACACGCCTTCATCCCATCCCGTCTGGACCACTGCAATGGAGTCCTGTCCGGGGTTCCCAGCAAAACCCTGGACGTCCAGAACTCTGCTGCCAGGCTTCTCACCCGCACCAAGCCATGGCAACACATCACCCCCATCCACCTACACTGGCTGCCGGTCAAGTCCCGGATTCAGTACAAAACACTGCTCCTCACGTACAAGTCCCTCCATACCCTCACCCCCCAGTACTTATCGGACCTCCTCCATCCCTACACCCCTTCTCGGAGTCTGCGGTCCTCAGACACGGGCCTGCTCTCCATCCCCGGCTCTCGCCTCCGAACTGATAGTGACAGGCCGTTCAGTGTTGCGGCCCCCACCCTCTGGAATGCACTTCCTGCCGAGATCCAGACAATGCGTAATGCTGCCTCCCTGGACATCTTCAAATCATCATTAAAAACACACCTGTTCACCCTGGCCATTTCTTGGTCCCCCGGCTTCCTTTATTTTTTGTTTGCCCTTTGATTGTCTGTTTGTCCACCATGTACAGCGACCTTGGGTCCCTTGAAAGGCGCTATATAAATATCATTTATTATTATTATTATTATATATAATTTTAACATTAAATAATGCCAGAGGTTTATTAAATGTTAGCCTGACATTAACTGAGGTCCCCCTTATTTCTATCAGTGTTTTTTCACTCTAAATAGCTGGTGCATATGGATCCTTTGCAGCAACAGAGGTCGAAATGTGCATGTCATGATTACATTGTTTACATTTGACACATTTGTTGTGCTCAAAGCACAGTAACATTAGCTTATTTGGCAGCTAGCAATGTTAGCATGTCCTGGTCGGTACCTTTTCAGCGTAGAAGCGGACTTCATCTGCTCGGGCCGCGGTGGTCTCGATCCTCTCGTGCCGGACCAGTCCTGTCAGAAGGTTCCGCAGCATGTTGATCCGGGACTCCGGACCCAGACCCATCTTCCGGGCCACCCGGCCGTGGGAGATCAACAACTGCAGCGTGAGGCGCATCTTGTCCGCTCAGAGTCACAAGAACAGAAACACTATACAAAACGTGAAAATGTTCCCGGGTACAATCTCTTCAACGCGTCCTCTGTCTACTTCATGAAGCAGTACCTTCAATGTTATTACAAAACATGAGGTCAGGTCAGTAATGTCGATGTGAAGTTGACATTGGTGGTGCACCTTTGAATGTGTCCGACTTGGTCACGGAGCTAGGGAGCAATAGTTCCGCTGTACTCACTGTCAGCCAAGAACCACAGAAAATGTTTTTATTATATAGATTTTGATTGTGATTATTTAGTATTAGTATCCTTGTATCTTTTTGATGTTATATTTGCCTGTTTATTTATTCTTTTTATTATAAATGCAAAACACGGTGATTTGCTAAAAAAAGTTGGTTATTATAGCTGCATGGCCTCAATGTATTATAATATATTGGTGCCCCACCTTCTGGCTGCAGGTGAGCAAATCGTAAATTGCTGCTGTTATACAACGCCAGTGAATAGTATATATTTGTTGAGGGAAAATACATTTGCGCATGCGCATATCACACATGTTATGCCACCTGTGTTCCTGATTGCTTGTTGCACAAAAGACAATTACAATTAATATTTATAAAGAAAGAAACAGAAGGGAGGAAATCATGATGGCTAGACTCAGAATAAATCACACAGCTTTGAATGGTATGCTGTATTCATGAGGGAAAGTGACAGTGACAAGTGTGGGAACTGTGGAGTAAAAGAAGATGTAGAACATATCTTGTTACACTGTGACATCTATAAAGCTGACAGAGAAAAACTAAAGGCTAAAGTTTTACAGGCAGAGAGGGAATGGAGTGTGGTTGGTGTTTTGGGAACAAAGGGAGAGGGAGTAAGAGCTACCAGAAAGGCACTGTTTACCTTCCTGAGTGAAACTGGGGTAGGACAAATAATTTAACATTAGGTCAGGAAAGATCATAGATTCGTATTTTTGTTTTATTTATTTCATGTTTTTTTTGTTGATTTAAAAAAAAAAAAAATGTATGAGATCATAGGTTAAGAGATGGATTGATATGATGATTCATACTCATGTACAGTAGGTGGCGGTATGCACCTTTAAAGTTGTTTGCAATCCGCCAAAAAATTAGAGAAGAAGAAGAAGAAGAAGAAGAAGAAGAAGAAGAAGAAGAAGAAGAAGAAGAAGAAGAAGAAGAGACGCTTCTCAATACTCACATTTCCCCTCCTCGACTCCTCAGTCCTCCGGTAGTGACCCGGAAATGAATTTCAGCGCGCCATTTTGAAGGACATCTCATTTCTCGAAATGCACACCGAAGAGGCTTCTCAATTCTTAAATTTCCCCTCCTCGACTCCCCTCCTCGAGACTTAGGCCCTTTCTCATTTCTCGAACTCCCCTCCTCGACTCCTATCCTCGATACTTAGTCCCGCCCACAGGAGATGCGAGCGGAGGAGCCGAGGAGGGGAACCGAGGAGAGAGGAGGGGAAGCAGCAGGCGGTTAGAGAAATGAGAACTCCTCTCCTCTGAGTGGTCATTTTAAAGAGACACACTGCTCTGCTTTCTGCACGGACCTCACAGCTGTTCTCTCTGTAAACATCGCGTCGCGATGAAAGCAGTTAATAAAATAATATCCAGGGGATGCATGCAGAGCTGTCATTGGCTGAGATAAGTCCGGCCGTGCGTCACGAGTCTTTGAAACATCTCTGTTGCCGGAAATGCATCCACGAAGCAGCCGTGGAGGACCGTGGAGGACCCATCAGTGTATCCTCGGTTATAGCTCCTCCAGAGAGCATCCTCGACGCTCGATCCTCGGTCCTCGAAGTGCATTTAGAGAAATGAGATGTCCTTCAACATGGCGCGCTGAAATTCATTTCCGGGTCACTGCCGGAGGACCGAGGAGTCGAGGAGTCGAGGAGGGGGATTTGATGAAATGAGAAAGGGCCTTAGTCCCGCCCACAGGAGATGCGAGCGGAGGACCGGAACCGAGGAGAGAGGAGGGGAAGCAGCAGACGTTTAAAGAAATGAGAACTCCTCTCCTCTGAGCGGTCATATTAAAGCGACGTCTGTTCATTATTACGTGGCAACAGCTGCATCAGCTGTCGAGTGTTTTATCATATTTTATAATCTCTGTTAGATCAGCTGAACATTGTTCCCCCCACATATTTACTTTGAATTCATTGAGAGTGCGGTATAATGAGACAATAACAAGCTACAGATGCATGCGGTCACACGCACACAAATATATTTATATAAATATATGCAATTTAAAGTATGAGAGCACTCTCATAATAACGTAACACAATCAGAGACTGGATATATCCCCCCCCCTCCTCTCTCTGGTCGCTGAAATGGGGAATTGAAATTACGGGCCAAAAGTTGTATTTGCAAGTATTAAAAGTAAGCAGAGGACACCAAACCAACTGAGACCTGTCTGTCCGCCGCATCTGCGCACTGTACAACACACACCTACACACTGTACAACACGCACCTACACACTGTACCACACACACACCTACACACTGTACCACACACACCTACACACTGTACCACACACACCGACAGCTCCTAAAGCATAATCAGGCTACAGCCGTTGTGTATTTTATTATGTGAAGCACTAAATGGTCTTAGAAAAATATCGACTCTTTGTTTGTAGATATCTACTAAACTAAAGCAAATAAAGAGAGTAGGCCTGTTATACTGAGTGATATATATTTTACACACTGCTCTGCTTTCTGCACGGACCTCACAGCTGTTCTCACTGTAAACATCGCGTTGCGATGAGAGCAGGTTCTAAAATAATATCCAGGGGATGCATGCAGAGCTGTCATTGGCTGAGATAAGTCCGGCCGTGCGTCACGCCTCCACCGTTCCCGGAAATGCATCCGCGGAGGAGCCGTGGAGGAACCATCAGTGTATCCTCGGTTATAGCTCCTCTAGAGAGCCTCCTCTAGAGAGCCTCCTCGACGCTCGATCCTCGGTCCTCGGTGTGCATTTAGAGAAATGAGACGTCCTTCAAAATGGCGCGGTGAAATTCATTTCCGGGTCACTACCGGAGGACCGAGGAGTCGAGGAATCGAGGAGGGGAAATTTGAGTATTGAGAAGCCTCTAAAGTGTCACTACCCGATCCGTCCCCCTGCCCGATCGGTACTGCGCATGTGCGAGATGGTCCGGAAGTCCGGACGGCAACCCAAGATGGACACTTGACACAGTGGCTTTTAGCAAAGCTCAAAAAGAAAAACCGAGAGAGATGAGTTATTGTTATTACAACGTGACTTCACTATTATTTAACAACTCTTTTTATGGGTTCTTTTATTTGGGGTTAAGTACATTGTCAGAATAAGTAAGAAATAAATTTAACTTCTGTTAGACAGCCATATGCCATACCTTTTGCATACATTCACAGTAAATATGTATTCAGTATGATAGCTGTCTAACAGAAGTTAAATTCATTTCTCACTTATTCTGACAATGTACTTAACCCCAAATAAAAGAACCCAATAAAAAGAGTTGTTAAATAATAGTGAAGTCACGTTGTATTAACAATAACTCATCTCTCTCGAGTTTTCTTTTTGAGCTTTGCTAAAAGCCACTGTGTCAAGTGTCCATCTTGGGTTGCCGTCCGGAGTTGTCCAATATGGCGGACCATCTCGCACATGCGCAGTACCAATCGGGCAGGGGGACGGATCGGGTAGTGACACCGAGGACCGAGTGTCGAGGAGGCTCTCTGGAGGAGCTATAACCGAGGATACACTGATGGTTCCTCCACGGCTCCTCCGCGGATGCATTTCCGGGAACGGTGGAGGCGTGACGCACGGCCGGACTTATCTCAGCCAATGACAGCTCTGCATGCAACCCCTGGATATTATTTTAGAAACTGCTTTCATCGCGTCGCGATGTTTACAGTGAGAACAGCTGTGAGGTCCGTGCAGAAAGCAGAGCAGTGTGTATAATATATATCACTCAGTATAACAGGCCTACTCTCTTTATTTGCTTTAGTTTAGTAGATATCTACAAACAAAGAGTCGATATTTTTCTAAGACCATTTAGTGCTTCACATAATAAAATACACAACGACTGATTATGCTTTAGGACAGGGGTCTTCAACTAAAATTCAACGAGATCCACTTGGAGAAAATGTCCCCATGCAAAGGTCCGGAACATAAAAATGTCTAAGTTGCTTTATGAATTAGTGTGATATGTATTGAAGTAGCTGTAGCTTTATCAACGTCTGCATGTAATCAGCAACTGACTGCCAATCAAATAAAGAAAGTACAATTCATAAACAACAATATGTGGATATGTGTAATGTTCCTCTCGGGCTGCATTTACAAATAAAATAGAGACAATAAATGAAATAGCTTTTGAAAATATGTGCATCTTAAAAGTGCTTAATTTGAGATAAATCAAATAAAGTGTAGCAGCAGCTTGAGTTTCCCTTTTTCTTTGTTAACCATTTCACATCATGACTTAACAGTTTCAGACGATTATAGAACAATATCAGTCTTTACACATCATAACAATTTAACAGTTTCAAAGTTTGTCTTTCTTTCCCTCTTATATTGCAGTCCCTCTTTCACTTTTTTTAAATTCAGTGTAAGAATTGAGCTCGAGCTTGTCCTGCCAGGAGTTTGTAAATCTGGGCTGAAATGGAGTCAGGGCTATTCTCATACGCAGGTGCTCATTGGTTACAGTGATGCAAACACAGGTATCGTGAAAAAAGAGAGAACTATTCGAAGCAGAAAAAAAACAGCGTAATATACCATCTGACAAAGGCCTGTGCTATAATGCTTCAATTAACTGGCTATTCTACTCAGATCAATAGGAGACAGAGATGTTAAGTTAAAAATCAAGGGTTTTTATTATTATTTACAGCAGGGGTGGGGAACCTTTTTCCTTTCAATTTTTACAACATCCTCCGAGGGTCGTACAAATGATTGAACTCAACCTCTGCTTAAAAAAACTAAAATCACAGCTCATTAATTTGGCCTTTCTTTCATGCTGTGCAAAGAAAAAGCAACCTCTGAATCCAGATATCTCACCATGACTCTCGTATGCATGCATGTGCACGGTGTGGCATGACCACCAACACAGAAAGATACGGACACAAGATGTGTGCAAATGTATTTAGTATATCCTACTATGTGAACATGATTTAAGACCCTCCTCTAGGGGGGTCCGGGGGCATGCTCCCCCGGGAAGATTTTTTTTAAATATTGAAGTTAAATGCATTAATCTGGTACACTTTGAGAGCAACATTAAAAGATCTATGGATACATCTCTCAACACCCATATGAAACAGAACTGTAAGCAGATTTTTCTTTTTGGATATCTTACAAATCACTCCCCTTTTAAACTCTATTCTTGTTATTTTTAACAACTTTTTTGTTACTGTCATATAGTATTTTATACCTGTTTTTCATTTAGTCTCATTAATAACTATAATGATCATATCAAGGTGTGCCTTAACCTCACTGAGCTGAGGTTATTTGAGCCTCTCAGGAGAGAGCTCTCTTCCACCTGGTTGTAGAAAAGCTCTTTAAATTCGTTAGCATAGCTAGCTAACCAGATGCTAATAACAACAGATCGCCACTGTGCCTACAACTAAAGACACAGCCACGCAAACACTGCGGCATGTGTACGGGAAATGGAAACACTTTTCAAACTGCTTTCCATGCGACAATATTACCATTAGGAAATGTATTTATCTAGTCTATTTCCAATGTAAACGATCGAGATACGCGAATTTACTTTTTGAAATACGTGCCTAATGACCATGGGCGCTTCCATTGCTCCGGGACTTTTCCAGTGACGTCACTGACTGGCTTCCTGGGCCAAAGCTCAATAACAAACAACATGGCGTGCAATGCACCAGTAGTTTACATTACAAGAAAACGGTCGTCGTCAGGAGTTTATTGTATTGCCCCAGGCTGCACAAATGGATTTTATACAAAGAAGGAAGAAGTACATTTCCATAGGCTGCCACTAAAGGATGAGAAGCTGCTCAAAGTCCAGTCTGGATGCCTGGTTCAATACAAAACATTGGATTTGAAGCCAGGATCTGTTCCCACAATATTCGATTTCTCAACGTATGCAGTCGGGAACACCGACCGTCCCAGCACGTCGGCCGCGCAAGACAATGACAGTGTCAACAAACGTGAAGTTTGAGCCACCAAACGAGTTGCTTCAGCTGCCGAGAGAGAGGTAAATATTGCAGCACTACCAGATTACTAGCTCACACATGTATTTACTGACACAGTGTGACCTTATTAATTAACGCAATCGCGTCCAAACTAAATGGTAGCTATTATTATGACGCACAATAGAGAATTGGGGGTGTTCTATAGCTCAACTAATTAAACTGGCATACACACGCTCATCTGTCGAAAACAGCCCTAAAAGGCTAGTATTGCTATCAATGGATGGTATTGCAGGACCCAGAGCGCACGGAGCACAGAGCGGACAGCAGATAACGGAATTGCAGTTGTATTGCTTATAGATTATCAGAACATTTCAAAGGGGACACAGCCCCATTGGATATTAACCTATGGATTAACTACATCATCGTTTTTATCGTTGTAATGCCATTGAAGACCAGTTTAGACCAGACAATGAGGAAGGTAAGCCGTTAGCCTGGCGTATGTTAGTACCTAGCGCCACTTGTTTTGATGTACGTTTTTGTGGTTAACCTCGCGAGTTTGTATCTTTCAGTGTTGAGGTGGGCACCGTTAGATTCTGTGTCTCCTTGCGATCATAAACGATGTGTTGGATGTGCGGCTAGGATAAGTAATAAGGGAGCTATGAGTGATTTTCGGTGCAGTAATAGGTTAGCATTTTCGCTCGGGGCTAATTCAGAGGCTCACTGTTAGCATTGTGTTTTTTTAATTTTTTTATTCCGGATCGTATGCCACTCTATTCGACCGAATCGGTTCATAAGCATAGGCCATGGGATGCCTGGTAACTGTAGATGCTTCCACATCAATGTCATCTCCCGACGAATAGTCAAATTCATCGTTCAAAACGTCGATCTCATTGCAAAATTCCTCCATCGCTGCCATATCTGCTACGTTGTGTTGACTTCTGGTGGAGCGAAAACACAGCCAGTGACGTCACCATTTGGGACTCCCCTAATGGCGGCGGCCTGGTCCCGGAATTCCCCACCCGGCCGGCGGATAATTAATTTTCTTTTGGCGAGTAATATCATATACAATAAATATTACGATCAATATCCATTGTAAAATGAATAAACTACCGGAATATTATAACTGTAATTGGTGTTTCCTTTCCCCTTTAAGGGTATTGCAATATTTTAAGGGCTGGAGCGGCGTTCCGGTGCTCTCTGTCAGCACTCCTTTCAGACGAGACATATACCACGTGAAGACACGTACGCTCGTGTTGTGTTCAAGGAACCTGTCCTTGGCCAGGAAAAACAGGTACTCGCTTGTTTAATTATTTTTGCGGTCTAGATTTCTTCTTCTTTTTGAAGTGAGAAGTTGTCCGTCAGTCGGACTGACTCCCTCCCCCCCACCCCCAAAACGAAAACTCTTCGGTTCTCCACGAATTACACAAGTCACCCATATCAGCGTTAAAAAAGCGGGAGGCTTCGAAAAATCCCCTATTAATGTATTGATTATAGCTCCGGGTCCGTATAGGTCGGCGTCTGGGTCCGGATCCGGACCGCCTGTTGCCGACCCCTGCTTTAGGAGCTGTAGGTGTGTGTGGTACAGTGTGTAGGTGTGTGTGTGGTACAGTGTGTAGGTGTGTGTGTGGTACAGTGTGTAGGTGTGTGTTGTACAGTGCGTAGATGCGGCGGACAGACGGGTCTCAGTTGGTTTGGTGTCCTCTGCTTACTTTTAATACTTGCAAATACAACTTTTGGCCCGTAATTTCAATTCCCCATTTCAGCGACAAGAGAGGGGGGGGGATTATGAGGGGCCGTGTAGGCCAAAATTCAAACTCACCTCGCACACACACTACTGAAAACATCTGGCCTTGCACACACACTACTGAAATACTCTCACGTTCACTACTGAACACCTCACACACACACTACTGAACACATCTGGCCTTCCACACACACTACTGAAATACTCTCACATTCACTACTGAACACCTCACACACACACTACTGAAAATTAAGCCTCACACACACACTACTGAACACATCTGGCCTTGCACACACACTACTGAAATCCTCTCACATTCACTACTGAACACCTCACACACACACTACTGAAAATTAAGCCTCACACACACACTACTGAAATCCTCTCACATTCACTACTGAACACCTCACACACACACTACTGAAAACATCTGGCCTTGCACACACACTACTGAAATCCTCTCACATTCACTACTGAACACCTCACACACACACTACTGAAAACATCTGGCCTTGCACACACACTACTGAAATCCTCTCACATTCACTACTGAACACCTCACACACACACTACTGAAAATTAACCTCACACACACACTACTGAAATCATCTCACGTTCACTACTGAACACCTCACACACACAATACTGAAAATTAACCTCACACACACACTCCTGAAAAACATTTTACTGAAAGGTTCTCAGTAGGGAATGTGCATGTGTTTCACCTATGTGTGTGTGAGGGGATTCTTGCTGTAACGGAAGTCATTCTAATGTAACGGATGTCATTCTAATGTAACGGAAGTCAGTGGTCTCTTTGCTAGCCCCGTTAGCTTCATTAGCTCCAGGCTGCTACTCCGAAGTGGTTGTTGTGTTGATGCCTGGTGGAGTATTCTTCATTGAAATATCGCACTTATCGTATGGCTCTGCGGTTCAAACAGACCGTCCATGAATGCAGTTTATTCGGTAAGTACAATTCAAGCACTTTATTTCTTACTTGTCTTTTTATTCAGCTAACAAGCGAGACGAAGCTACATCTGTGCTAACGATGCTATCCGTAGCATACAAGTTAAAACATAATGGAGAAGTGTAAAACATTAAGAAGGATTATACTGTAAAACATAAGGCTTCTCGGTGAGGTTGGTAAAATAAGGTCATGCTTGTACATTAGTTAGTTTGCTAGTTAGGTAACTGTATGCATTGTTATTGTTAATTTAAAATAGCTATGCTCGACGATGCAGACAGCTAGCGTCACATTAGTGTTGAAGAGCAGAGTACTGTATGAGATTAACCTCACTATAAGATCTGTGTATCTGAAAAATATGAATCTCACATTTCCAGTTGGTTCCAGAAATAACGTTGACGTAGATATTGCAATATGGTTTGTTGAGCTGGAGTTGATTATTGAAGCTTACTGGTTAACGTTCATCATATTAAACGAACGAACCCAAACGTTGTTGTTTTTATTAATATTATTACCAATACTTACTTAGCATTTTATTATCATTACACTGGAGAAACCGACTTATTGTGGCAGCAGAACATGAACATGTAACTTAATGCCTGCATTTGAGGACGAAAAATAGCTCAGTCAATGCTTTAGGGACAAGGAAATGATTTGTTTAAATATTAGATATGACGTTATGTGTGCTTCTGTGACAATGAAGCTTATTCATTGCATTACATTTGTTGAAGATGTTTGTCTTTTACCCTTACGTGTGTGTTACAAATGAATGTGAATATGGCATAGGACAAATATTTAAATTGACTGTCTCATGAAAAACGATTCTAAAATAAAAAGGACCACAACTATACAATAATACACAATCCAACTGATAAGATACAGTAAGGGCTTTGATATCCAGCACTTTCTTTAAGGATAACAAAAAGATTATCACATGACATTTGCATGTAAAAAAGTCTGTGACCAACACATTGTTACTTTACATATATATCTGTTTGTTTAAAGTTTCCAGGTGATGCGGCAGACAGACCAGAGGATGCTGACCACGAGAGACAGACCTATTCCTAACATCAGTGAACTTCAGCATGGACTCAAAGGTACAAGGAATCGAGAAACGTTCTGGTTTAAATAGATAAAGTAACAACTATAATCAGCTTTCACATTTCAATGTATTTAAGGCAATTATTATTTTACATTGTGAGAATTGCTACCATTTGTCTCTACATATTGTCTGTAAAAGACGTGGTAAAAGTGGTTCTTGCAGTGAGACAACCGAGCAGTTGAATATTATTTAATAAGATATTTTAATGTTGATTAACTGCAGACTGTTCATTCATAATCTGATTATCTTTGTAGTACAAAGTGATGAATTAAAAAAACACATTAACATTTAAAAAATACATTATTTCTACAGCCGCTAAATAAACAAACGTTTCATAAATAACACACTTGCTCTGCAATAATGTCATATGTTTCTTGTCATTTCTGTTAGGAAAGGACATACCTGAAGGACACAACTGCCTCACCGTTTTCTCAGAGGGGCAAGAAGAAAATGAAAAGCTGATTTCAGATTAAAGACCAATACAGGACATTCACTAAGAAACTACACTTTTATTGTGAACACAAAGTCAAACAGGACCATCATTTGTTTGTGGCAGCTGAGCCCAGTATGGGCTCACAGATGCAGTTAGGGGGTTTCTTCATCAGGCCTGGTCCTCCTCCATCAGGCCACGTCCTCCTCCATCAGGCCACGTCCTCCTCCATCAGGCCACGTCCTCATCCCAGAGAAAGACCTCTCCACCTTCTCCAGCCAAACCCACAGACAGGACATCCGTCACGCTGAGGTTTCTCCCAAAGTCTCTGCACGCTGTCTCAATTGATCCACACTGTGAATATGAGGGGGAAATGTGTGTCATAAATGCTTTAGACAATAAGAAATATGAAGTTAACTGTAAGGAATGGCTCATTCTTTTTTAAATAGACAAAACTATTACTGTATTTCAATATCTCATGTCTGAAAGTTTAATTTAAAAGAAGAAGAGGCCCCAAAAATAAAGATTGGTATATCAATAAATGTAGTTGATTGTGTCTTTTTAATTGTTTAAAGTAGATAGAACTGGTACTTAAGAGTTTGAATACAGTCTGGTTGCGGAGGAGGCACACAGGTAAGAGCATATAGCTACCATCACATGTAACTAAGCTTGACTTGAATTTATTAAAAGTATAATTAAGTAACAGCAACAAATCAATAACAAATCGTGCAAAAATGTGAATCTTTGCTGGGTCCACTGTTGAATTTACCACATATTGTATGTTTTAGAAACCTTAAGGCATGATAGATTTGTATGCAAGTAATATCCCAAAACTCAATAAATACCGTAGATTATTATTGAAAGTTATGCTGAATAGTTTCATGTTCACTTACCTTAAGCAACGTAAAACGTGCAGACCGGGGGGAATACAAATACTTGTATTTCTCTTTTTTGGTTTGCAAGGGTGTCACCTTCCGCGGAGCCCATTTTCTGTAGTATTATCCTAACAGAGAAAACAAGAGGGAACAACCCTTATTTAGGTTTTTTAAAAAGTGACAATATCAGCTTGCATTCATCCGACAAAAATACGACACAGGGTATTGTCTAATTGCTGGTTGTCTTGTGTTTTTATGGGATTTGGATAACGGATTTATTCTATAAAATATTTTGAATGGTTTTCACTTAATACTGTTATAAAGTCGGCTGCGGACAGCCGGGCTGTAGTAAATAGTGCAGCAGATCTACACAGCTAGCTCGCTAGTTAGCATTATTAACGTCAGCTATTTATGTACATTTTCAAGTTCTGCTTGAAAGCAAGTTCCTGCAAACTGTTCAAACAAACGCTTCAACTTGTACCATTTATAATCTGTATGTTTGAATATGGATCTTAAATCGGCGTGACGTTGAAGCAGCTGCAGTTCCTTTAAGCATACCGTTAGCATTTTGCTTCTGGCAACTAGATTTATGATTTGAAAATTATAAAAGTAGGGTAGACATGTGGATATTATCCGGCTGAACAAAACGTGACCCGTCTCTTAAATGCGTCTCAACCACAGACCTTATTTCCAGCTAGTTTCAAACCATATTGCAATATCTACGTCAACGTTATTTCTGGAACCAACTGGAAATGTGAGATTCATATTTTTCAGATACACAGATCTTATAGTGAGGTTAATCTCATACAGTACTCTGCTCTTCAACACTAATGTGACGCTAGCTGTCTGCATCGTCGAGCATAGCTATTTTAAATTAACAATAACAATGCATACAGTTACCTAACTAGCAAACTAACTAATGTACAAGCATGACCTTATTTTACCAACCTCACCGAGAAGCCTTATGTTTTACAGTATAATCCTTCTTAATGTGTTACACTTCTCCATTATGTTTTAACTTGTATGCTACGGATAGCATCGTTAGCACAGATGTAGCTTCGTCTCGCTTGTTAGCTGAATAAAAAGACAAGTAAGAAATAAAGTGCTTGAATTGTACTTACCGAATAAACTGCATTCATGGACGGTCTGTTTGAACCGCAGAGCCATACGATAAGTGCGATATTTCAATGAAGAATACTCCACCAGGCATCAACACAACAAACACTTCGGAGTAGCAGCCTGGAGCTAATGAAGCTAACGGGGCTAGCAAAGAGACCACTGACATCCGTTACAGCAAGAATCCCCTCACACACACATAGGTGAAACACATGCACATTCCCTACTGAGAACCTTTCAGAAAAATGTTTTTCAGGAGTGTGTGTGTGAGGTTAATTTTCAGTATTGTGTGTGTGAGGTGTTCAGTAGTGAACGTGAGATGATTTCAGTAGTGTGTGTGTGAGGCTTAATTTTCAGTATTGTGTGTGTGAGGTGTTCAGTAGTGAATGTGAGAGGATTTCAGTAGTGTGTGTGTGAGGCTTAATTTTCAGTAGTGTGTGTGTGAGGTGTTCAGTAGTGAATGTGAGAGGATTTCAGTAGTGTGTGTGCAAGGCCAGATGTTTTCAGTAGTGTGTGTGTGAGGTGTTCAGTAGTGAATGTGAGAGGATTTCAGTAGTGTGTGTGCAAGGCCAGATGTTTTCAGTAGTGTGTGTGTGAGGTGTTCAGTAGTGAATGTGAGAGGATTTCAGTAGTGTGTGTGTGAGGCTTAATTTTCAGTAGTGTGTGTGTGAGGTGTTCAGTAGTGAATGTGAGAGGATTTCAGTAGTGTGTGTGCAAGGCCAGATGTTTTCAGTAGTGTGTGTGTGAGGTGAGTTTGAATTTTGGCCTACACGGCCCTTCATAGGGGATATATCCAGTCTCTGATTGTGTTACGTTATTATGAGAGTGCTCTCATACTTTAAATTGTATATATTTATATAAATATATTTGTGTGTGTGTCCGCATCTGTAGCCTGCTATTGTCTCATTATACTTCACTCTCAATAAATTCAAACTAAATATGTGGGGGAACAATGTTCAGCTGATGCAGAGATTATAAAATACAGCGCTATGACAAAACACTCCACAGCTGATGCAGCTGTTGCCACGTAATAATGAACGGACGTCGCTTTAATATGACTGCTCAGAGGAGAGGAGTTCTCATTTCTTTAAACGTCTGCTGCTTCCCCTCCTCTCTCCTCGGTTCCCCTCCTCGGTCCTCCGCTCGCATCTCCTGTGGGCGGGACTAAGTCTCGAGGAGGGGAGTCGAGGAGGGGAGTCGATGAGTACCGTCCAATAGCTTGGTTTCAGTCACGTGACTTCTACGACGCGCGAAATTCAAGTGGAGGTCAGGAAGTGAAAACGCAATCATTCATCAACGCAGGAATCATGGAGGACACCGACTATGTCAAACAATTAAATGAACCTGCACGCCGCAGATATCGTGAAAAAATCACAGTACACATCGGATACGATCCGTATCAGCTGAAAAAGAGCGACTTTTCTCGTGATTTATCAGATTTGCCCGCTATCGAGGCGATGGATATCACCAGCTACCTCGTCCTTCATACCTCCTACTACACGGCTAGCCAAATGAAAGCATATAAAAGCCTGGAAGCTTTTAACTACTTTGTGTGTGGATGGGTGAATGACCTCGGCACCAAAAAGGCATTAAACAATTGTCGCCTTGTTTTTGCCCGGGTGAGTGTTAACTACCTATTCCTTCTTACCTCTAAGTAGCATTATTAGGAGACATCTAGCTAGCTAACTTTAGCTACATGGACTCATGTAAGGCAGGGTTACGGCTGTCGCCTTGCCTTCAGCATTAACTGGCCTGTGAGTGTTCTGTGTATATATATATATATATATATATATATATATATATATATATATATATATATATATATATATATGTATGTGTGTATGTGTATGTGTCTGATATATTGCTATTGTAAAAAAGATGTTTACTGAAAATATTAAATGATACTAAGAAGACTGAATAATACATGGTTTCTTATTTACATTTACAATAACCCTCAATGGCCATACATGGGAGCGTCACCAGACCAATTGTCATCTCTAGAATATTGTTGAATGAATTAAGCCTGAATGTAGATGAAAGTTGTATATTGAGTAGGGCTACACAATTTACATCACACAAAAAGATGTTTACTGAAAAGACTTGAACACAAATTGTTTGAACACAAAAAGATGTTTACTGAATAACACATGGTTTCTTATTTACAAGACTACAGCTCCATGACTTTACTCCAATGGGACGACAGACACTGACAGATTAGACAAGGCACAGCAAATAACCCCAATCTTGTCAATTAATGCTAGTGCCTCACCTGGTTTTGTTAGCATGTGCTCTATGGGCATAGCCCTGCTTTGCAGAATCTGATATTTTCTTCTGACTAATCCTATGACTCTTTCGACATGAATACGCACATTAGCTATTTTTCTTGTCTCTTCCACCTCGTATGCTGACAGCTGACTTTTCCCCCTGGTGAATGCAGGCATCTTTAGTGAAGCACAGTAAAATCCCACACTATCGCCAATATCGAACCCACGGTCTGCTAGGACAATATCTCCAGGTAACAGGTTTTTTAGGAGCCCACTCTGTATTGTGATCTGTTTATCACTAACTCTTCCTCCCCAGGCACAAGATATGTAAGTGACATAGCCTTGTGGAGCAACACCAATCAGAAATGTAACAGTATGGTGATGCTTGTAGTTGGACCATGTTTGTGCTCTAGCTAGTAAATTAGAGGGCCTCTCAATAAAAACTTCAAAACAGTCAACAATCACAGCAACTCTACATCCAAATGCCTGTCTGAATCCCATTGGCATTGTAGCTTGAAGTACATGTCGCTCTGGCCACTCAATTATAAATGCTGTACTCTCATGAAGTATGTCAATTAATTTAAGCAGTGGAGAGAGAGATGTTGAACCTGAAAGCCAAATCTTTCAGAGGGAGATTTAGTCTCAGCCTCAGCAAAACTAAAATGAACTGTTCAAATTTGGAGAGCACAGACATAGGGCCACAGGTGATGTAGGGTTCGCACAGTTGAAAAACCTGAAGTAAAACTAAGAAGTTGGGGAGCCCGGTGTAAAACTTTGTCTTCTCTTCGTTCTTCTCAAAGGACTCCTCGTTGAACTGTGTGTCCAGTGCCTTTGTCCGAAGATCTCCCAGCTCTGTTGTGTTCTGTCTCAGAACATCCTCTCGATATCCTCCATCGTTAAATCAGTCTGGCATCCTGCATCTGCATACAATATAGCAGTAGCAAGCATAATTAGTTATTTAAAATAGTCAAATATGAATGTGAATTGTTGTGAAGTTATCTTTTTGACAACCTTTTTACAGACATGCAAGTTCTCTGTTCCAATTATTGCAGATTCTCAAGTTAGTACTCTATTTTCTAAACCTAATTCAAAGTTTGCATTGATTTTCTGACAATCACATTTGTAATATTTAATAATAATAATGGTGGTTAATTTACCTTGTTGGTCATTTAATATCCCACTGGTGTCCTCTGGTTGTGGGCTGTCAGACGGGGGCTGCGTCGGTTCTGGGCTCTCGGTTGTCTGCAGGAGATCCAACAAAGCCTCTGCACATTCTGATCGTCTTTGTTGGTCTTCCTTGAGCTCCATCCTCTGCTCTCGTCGAAGAGATGCCTCTGATCTGGGCTTACTTGCTGTGTGGTAACCGAGGCTAACAGTGGGAGCCCAGTCTACCGACTCAACGTCACCCAAAGCGCTAGGGCACCCTAAAAAGTCCCATCAAAGTCCATATTAAACTACAGGTAACTTAAACATGATCAGTATTACTAAGTAAATAAGCATTTAACCACAACCCAATAATACATAAACAAAGCCACAAAAACCAAGTTAGCTAATACCTCTGATGAAGTGGTCGCTGCAGACACGTGCATTAGATGACTCTGCTCCTCCCGACCGCAGATGTAGGTTTGAAAGCCATTTTTTCCGGCGTTCTTCGGTTAGCTTCTTAAATTGCTCAGCTTTATGGACGACAACCTTCGGCACTCGGTAAAACCTCTTGTTTTTCTCTCGGCCGGATCGATTGGAACAACCGTAAACGACACAACACACCGGCATTTTCACAATGGTAACAGCAGCTAGATCCTTTGTCGAAAATTACTTCCTGACCTCCAATGGAATTTCGCGCCAAAGGAACGCAGCGGTGTGACGTCAAGTGAAACCCTCCTATTGCTCTTATTTCTGCCGGAGGACCAAGGATCGAGGAGCGATCATGGAGGAGGAACCACCAGACCATCCTCCGATGAAATCCTCAGATACTCACCCCGCCCCCTTACTGTGTATCGCTCACTGATTGGACGAGGCAGTGCATGCACTGATCTGATGCTTCTTGACATGAGAGCGCGGAGTGAAGAAAATACATGAACCTCACGGGACTCACTCCTCAGTTTAAACCGTGTTTTGTTTCAATTCATGTTTCATTTAGTTACAAATGTGATATATCTGAACAACAAAGTGGTCAAAAATCATTTTATTCATTTTTTGGAAACATTTTCATGATCGCTTTTTTCGTTTTACATTTTCATTTATTGTCATTTCCATTCAGTCATTAAGTGCTATTTAAAATGTTAATTTGCTACATATCCAAACAAACACACAAAGCAATCCAATGAATGTTAATCTAACTGGGTTTTGATAGATAACATATCTCTTTTTCTTCTCTCAATTATTTTTATTTCTATTGTGCACTCTAATCAATATTAAACTATTGTTCGTTTATACATTTTAAGAATGGCGTTTATCTTTTTTGAGAATGAGTTCTTATTTTATTTCATGTATTTGGGTCTACAACAGATGATACAAATGTTTGTGTCAGTAAATGTGCACTAACAGAGGCGGGGGTGTTTGTGGAAATAACGGGAACAGAGCTGGCTGCTGTCAGACGATCAGCTGTGCATCGTCATCACAAATGGACGTCGCTTCACGTGACGCTCCCGAGGAAAGGACATCCCATTGCTCTTAAAACTAATTTCCCTGCTTCTCGTGGTTTCTTTGCGTCCCTCCATGCTTCCCTGGTGGGAGGGAGTAAACGCAGGGAAACGACGCAAGAGAGGGAAGCAAGGATTTCATTTAATCAACCTGAGAAGCAGCCCAGGTCTCACCGGAAGTTGATTTGTCTGTGCCATCTTGAGTAGCGTCCCAATGGCCTTATTTTTGCCGGAGGAACGAGGAACGATAATGGAGGAGCTATAATCGAGGAACCACCAGACCATGGCTGCAGTCGAATAGTCCAAAGATCAGCTCCTAAGTTCTAACCCTATCGTCTATTCCTTGACCTCTGAGTGAAACGTCACGGGGTTAAGGGATAGTGGACAGGAGAATTCAAAAGGACTTAGGAGAAGAGACTGCGGTACTTTAGAGAATCCGAATGCACTCTCACTATCCGACGTGTTTATGATGCGCCAGCGGACGTCATGAATGTGCGTCTGCTGCTGTGGGGGAACTATGGAAACCACAGTTTTCTATACAGCGGACTACAACATGGATGTTTAATAAGAACGAGGGACTACTGTAAACTCATCTAGAGACTCTGCACCGTGCTCTGATGCTGCTGCTTTGCTTTATGAACGTGGACAACAGAGAAACATATTCTTCATGACCAAAGTTGGAATTGAAATAAAAAAGGAAAGTGAAACTTATGCTCGCCACCCTCTCCCTCCGGTCCACATTAATACAAATGATCCCAATACGTATGATTGTATGAACTAAAGATCTTAAAATCAATACAGATGTATTTATTATAAACGTTAGTCCTTAACATCTATCACTGTGTACATCACCATTCAAACATCTTTTAGAAGTTGAACAAACTCCACACAGCTCAATAAAGACTGTGAAATGTTGACTTTATTTGATAATTTCAGTAAAAACTAACGTTCATATTTCTCTTTTTGATTATAATACTGATGAACGTTCAAAACAAAGCACTTTGGCAACTTACCACCTATGTTTTAAAAAGCTTAATAAGCACCGTAACTTTCATGATATAATTTCTCCGTCATAATCGGTTGTTTCCGTGAACGGCCGACTGTTGAGTGACGGCAAATGCTGCGGCTGCAAGGCATTGTGGGGCAGCATTTTCGCTTCTCCTGTCGGTTAGGGAGGTCCAGTGGTTCCTAAGCTAAAGGAGGTTATAAAGGAAGTTTGAAACCTCCTTTCCTATCATTCTCATCATTCTAGAGAATTCGAACGGCACTTATCATGGCTGCCACTGAGGGACTTCCGGGTCATTTCACTCCTTTAGGAAGGTTCCTAAGCTAAATGGACTATTCGACTTCAGCCCATCCTTCGATGAAATCCTCAGACACTCGCCCCGACCCCTTACTGTGTATCGCTCACTGATTGGACGATGCAGTGCATGCACTGATCTGATGCTTCTTGACATGAGAGCAAGAAAACACATGAACCTCACGGGAGTCATGGAAGAATCAAGGTATTAACACACTGTGGCTGACTTATATTTCAAAGGGGCTTTTTCCTCCAGGATCTGTGTGAGATAAGTTGGAGTCATTCCTTAAAATATTGAGAGTGACTGAAGAATTAAAGACTTGTTTTGTTGAATCAATTCCTTTACTTCTTGCCACATGGAGAAAAGACCCATATGGTTGTTCTCTGAAGGACATTCAATGAGACCTATCCTGGTTAAATAAAGGTAAAATAAAAGAGTGTATTGATTTCAGTTTAAAAATGCTGACTTCTTGAAAAGGCCATCTCAATCATTTACTTTAGCTCCTTCTTAGTAAAATGGCCTTTTACTGGCACCTCTCATTTTATTTCTCTAATGTAAATGTATTGTAGAAATACATATGTTGTGTTATTTTTGTTCTATACCCTGAAAGTAGGGCACGTTATGAAAATGCATGCAAAACTAAAACACTACAAGTCCAGATAAACTTGATGCAGGCAGATAACAAAACATAAACACTCCAACAAAACACTCCAACAAAAATGTAACTGTTCAATAACTGATGATTTGTGTGATTGTGGAACTGAGTTTGTATTACACTTTTTTCAGTAAAAAACTGCTATTGAAGCAGTTCTTCTCTATTATGTATACATTTCAGGAATTTTGCTCCAAAATGAAAAAAAGGGACTCTATTTGTTTTTTACATTACATTACATTGCATTTAGCTGACGCTTTTATCCAAAGCGACTTACAATAAGTACATTCGACCAGGAAGACACAACCTTGAGGAAAACAGAATCATATAAGAACATCAGGTTTCAAAGAGCCAATCGTTTCAAGTGCTGCTCAACTGGCTATAGATAAGCCAGTCCTTTATTAGTATATAAGTGCTCTGTTAGCAGTTCTTTGTTAGTCATTCTATCGCTCGAAGTGGAGTCGAAAGAGATGAGTTTTCAGTCTGCGCCGGAAGGTGTGTAAGCTTTTTGCGGTCCTGATTTCAATGGGGAGCTCATTCCACCATTTTGGAACCAGGATAGCAAACCCACGTGTTTTTGCTGATGGGGACTTGGGTCCCCCTCGCAGCGAGGGTGCAGCGAGTCGTTTGGTTGATGCAGAGCGTAGTGCACGTGCTGGGGTGTACGGTTTAACCATGTCCTGGATGTAGGAAGGGCCAGATCCATTCGCAGCATGGTACGCAAGTACCAGTGTCTTGAAGTGGATTCTAGCAGTTACCGGAAGCCAGTGGAGGGAGCGGAGGAGCGGCGTGGTGTGGGAAAATGTTGGAAGGTTGAAGACCAGACGAGCCGCTGCATTCTGGATGAGCTGCAGAGGTCGGATGGCACATGCAGGTAGACCAGCCAGGAGGGAGTTGCAGTAGTCTAGGCGTGAGGTGACGAGAGCCTGGACCAGAACCTGCGTCGATTTCTGGGTCAGCTGTGGGCGTATCTTCCTGATGTTGAAAAGCGTGTACCTGCAGCAGCGGGTTGTAGCAGCGATGTTTGCAGTAAACGACAGGTTGTTATCTAGGATAACACCCAGATTCCTTGCAGTCTGAGTCGGGGAAACAACAGAGGGGCCGATGTTGATAGTTAGGTCAAGAGAGGGACAATCTTTTCCCGGAAGGAAAAGCACTTCAGTTTTGTCAAGGTTGAGCTTGAGATGATGATCAGACATCCACTGAGAGATGTCAGCTAAACAAGCAGAGATGCGTGCGACGACCTGGGTCTCTGAGCGGGGAAAGGACAGAATTAATTGGGTGTCGTCAGCGTAGCAGTGGTATGAAAAACCATGCGGGCTAATGACAGATCCGAGCGAGTTTGTGTACAGGGAGAAGAGGAGAGGACCAAGAACAGAGCCCTGAGGGACCCCTGTAGTTAATTGACAAGGGTCGGACTCAGACCCTCTCCAAGTAACCCTGTAGGTGCGGTCTTTGAGGTATGAGGTGAGGAGGGAAAGTGCAGAGCCTGAAACTCCAAGTTCTTGGAGAGTGCGAAGGAGGATCTGATGATTCACCGTGTCGAATGCAGCAGACAGGTCCAACAGGATGAGGACAGAGGAGAGGGAGGCTGCTTTAGCAGTGTGCAGTTCCTCAGTGACAGCAATGAGAGCAGTTTCTGTGGAGTGACCTGCCTTGAAACCAGACTGGTGCGGATCCAGAAGGTTGTTCTGATGGAGATAGCAGGAGAGTTGTTTAAAGACAGCGCGTTCAAGTGTTTTAGACAGGAACAGGAGGAGAGAGACAGGCCTGTAGTTTATAACATCAGACGGGTTGAGAGTGGGTTTCTTCAGGAGAGGGTTTACTCTCGCCTCCTTGAGAGTGTGTGGAAAGTGACCAGAAGTTAGAGAAGTGTTGATGAAATGGGTGAGAAACGGTAGAATATCAGGAGCGATAGTCTGAAGGAGGTTTGAAGGGATAGGGTCCAGAGGACAGGTGGTAGGGCGGGTAGAGGTAATGAGGGTAAGATCCTCACTTGGAGAGAGAGGGGAAAAGGAGGTTAGTGTGCCGGTTGAAGGTGGCTCAGGTGATCCGGCGGTGAGTAGGGGTGAGTCAGAAAAAGAAGAGCGAATGTCGTAAACCTTTTTTTCAAAGTGGTTAACAAAGTCGCTTGACAGAAGGGAGGAGGGGGAAGGGGCTTTGGGAGGGTCCAAGAGGGTGGAGAAGTGGGAAAATGGTTTTTTAGGATTGGAATAGGAAGATTGGATCTTATCTTGAAAGAAAGTGCTTTTTGTCTGAGAGATGGAAGCAGAGAAAGAGGAGAGGAGAGCCTGATAGGTTAGGTTGTGTTTTCTCACAACAATGCATTTTGAAACTGTGTGTATTATTTAGTTCAGTCTTAGCTGCACTGGTCTGCTGTGAGTAGAGTATATTTTGTAAAGGTTGTAATAATAGTATGTACGTATAAAGTTTGTTATCAGCGTCCTGACCTTTCCTCGGCCCAGACTGTGTGCCACCTGCAGCTTCTCTCACAGATTGACTATCTGAGTGGCTCTGACCAGATATAACGTGCAGTAAAACGCCCCTATACAAACAAATGTTTTTCAAAATATCTATAAATGATGTTTCTTTCTCTAAATTGTGTTACTACAGTTCCGTTTAGCAGTGGGTTTGATGATGTGTCACATCACAAAACAATCTTGTCTATTGAACAATGAGTTAAAGAACACAAAAATTACAAAAGCAGTAAAACAAAACACAAACCTTTTTTTAGATAAAAAGATAAATGGATGGTTATTAATATTACTCGGGACAGAAAAACCATTACAATACTGTTTATTAAAAAAAGCAAAACATGAAGTTGTTTAAGATGGTAAAAAGATACTTGGTAAACATTGCAAACATGTTTCCTAAGTATTAAAGTCGGGTGTCTAACAGGGCTTACCAAAGTATTTTATGTAACATATGATCTCTGCATCATGTGCATTTCTTCAAGACTCTACTTCACTGTTTATTGGTATTGATGGCATTTATTGTATTCTAAACTATTGGAAACAGTTTGATGCGATATACATTTAGAAAGTATTGCTTTGTCTACTGTATCATAAAAGGGCAGTAAACAGGTTCACAACTTTGTTAAAGTTCAGTTGAATTTTAAATAATGTAATGAAGACATATTTCTGGGACAACACAGGCAACAAACTGAGGGAAGCATAATTTACAAGTGTTGGACTTTATTGACTCGGATAAAAAATGAATGCAATTAATCAAAACTCAACAACAACAGTGGAGTTAGAATGATGGAAGAAAGGCAGCAGAGTAAGATGGTGATCACAGAATCAGTCTTAATAGTTGGCCATGGTTGTCTCCAGCCAATCATTGAAGAGGCAGACCTGTGAATAGAGACACGAGGAGGTTTTTAGAAAACTAGCAAGTACAGTGATAGGGGGTGCTGATTCCGGGTCCGTAGCTTTAAAAAAAAAAAACGAGAGCCGAGACAATAGGCTTGTTTGAGATGAGCTGCGGCTCGCCTCGAAAGTAGACGAGAATAGCCGATTGCAGCCGGGGGAGGTCTCAAAAAGCTCGCCTGAAGTCGGACAGCTGGGAGTCGGCTTGACTCGGTTTGCAATGGCGGAAATTGCGTTGGGGTGCCATTTTAAATGATTTATTCAATATATAAGGTTAATCCGGTTAAACCAAATCATTACATTACAATAGATTTTATTGTAATGATTTGGTCCCGCGACCTGACCACAGATAAGCGGGAGAAGATGGATGGATGGATTGATTTGGTTTAACTTTCTCTCGCTGCAGCTCTTCTCGTTTACGCTCTCTCATTTTTTGTTTGAGATTTTGACACAAACATCCCAGGTGGGCGGGACCTTCAGGGGTGTGTCCTCATTGGCTACTCAGTTTTTGAGTGACAGCCCACTACATTACAGATCATACAGTGCAACTCATGCAGCAAACTCCGGAGTCCACTCGGCCACGTTAGTGTCGGTGTCTCCTGAGGAGTTTTCATGAACATATCGGACTTCTCTTATGGAGTGCTGTGCATTATACTTGTTGTCTAGTTTATACTTTATTCCAACTTTAAATATGTTAATACCTGAACACACTGCTGCTGTTAATTAATTTCCCAATTTGGGATTGATAAAGTGACTTTCTGTCTGTCTGTCTATTTATTTATTTTATAGATCAAAAAACACATCTATGTATTTTTAAGCTAAAGGTGATGCACAATATAAACTGTATACTATTTTTTTTTCAAAGACATGTTACATTTCAAAAGCATATATTGCTATGTTTAGGACAAACAATTAAAGACTGCTTTAATTGGACAAATTCTACAATATAAAAGTGGCATATTTGCTTTATGAAACAGACCTGACCTAGGCTGCATACCAACACAATTAGGAACATGCTCACATCTTACTATGTTGGTCTGAAGAGCTGAAGCATTCATACACAATGGATACAAACTGTGTTGTCTCATGCTATATCGTGTGAGAAAATGATATACATTTAGCATGAACAACTCTACATACTATTCCTAGCCTGAGGAAGATATGAATAATCAACAGATTTGAATGTAATCTCTAACATTTTCATGTAGAATAAAGACAAAAGAGTGATTATACAAATTATTTACATTTATTGAAATTTGAACCAGAAGATGAAGTCTCAAAGAATGTTTTAAATAAAAGGACCAAAAACAAAAAGGTGGATAATAATAACATCTATTACATTTATATGTAAAGACATTTTGTCAAATGAAATGACACTGAGCCAGTGATAAGTAACAGCAACGCCCAGCGTGGATGAAGATCTTTCTTTACGTCTTTCTTCATGCCCCCCCTCCTAGGATCTAATGCTGTCCCCTCAGAGGAAGTGGGAAAATGGGATAAGACCTCTGGATGCCACGCTGTCTCTATGATCCACACTGTTAATATGAGAGGAAAATAAATGTTTTAGGAAATGGAAAAATATGAAGTTAACAAATAAAACACAGCTCAGGGGCAGTCATGGACGGTAGGTTTTCCTACAAAGTTAACTCAGCCTCCATTGATTTTCATATCAAATTAGCATGTTAATAAAATAAGCTATCAAGGCTTATACTTGCATATCTAAACAGAATCATGAAAGCCTGTTGGTAGAGTCTGGCACACGAGTCTGTTTGAGTGTGTGCGCCGGTGTCTGAACGCTCACTCACTGCCCGCTTTGTAGCTAACTGTCCCTGCTATTAGGCTACTTAGCTTGCATTGTTATGGATCTAGCAAAAGCTAACTTTCATAGCACAGCTTTTCTTTACTCCTCACTTAACACAATAAAGAAACGGACCGTATAGTACAGCACAAACAACACAAACTATCAATACTTACATATATTTTCACTTGTAGTATTATAATAATTGAAATGCTGGTTCTTCTGCGGGTGTTCTATCCAGGTTCAGCTACCGCACCGCAGCTGCACTGTACAATCGCTGGAGGACTGGGCTGTAACTCAAAAACTGAGTAGCCAATGGGGACGCACCCCTGAAAGTCCCGTCCACCTGGGACGTTTGTGTCAGAATCTCAAACAAAAAGTGAAGGAGCGCAAATGAGAAAGCTGCAGCGAGAGCAAAAGTCTGATCATTGAGAAAGAAGAAACAAGAACTGCAAACAAAAACCCATGTTAAAACAAAGAAAAAATGCCCACTAGTTTACATGATTACACAAATGATTTGTTTGCAACTTTTATTTTTATTTTTGAAATTTATTTTATTTTGCTTGACTCAGTTTTTTTTTCTTTTAAACTCTTAGTTTTGCTTTATTCTGAGAAAGTGTTGCTTTATCTTTATGATACAAAACTAATCCCATATGGAGATAGGTTCGCTCTGATGCAAAACTGCATGTGCGAAGCCCCTACCTTTTTGTGTGGGGAAATCCCCCTCCCATTCTATTGGCTATAACGTTTCAGAAAAATATGTCAATCAGCAATATCGACAAAATATATGGAAAATCCACCCAAATGACCCCAAAATCCACCCAAATGACCCCAGAAGTGTTTTTTTCTTGCTAAATCTCTTATTAATCATCACTTTATTTGCACAAAAAGGTCAGATTTCACTTGTTTTGCATCAATCTTGATACAGGGTACTTATTATATGTTGTACTTTGGATTCCTAAAGCTTTTAGTCTACTAACCCATCATCCAAGGGTAGTTTTCACTATAAGTACAAAATAATTTTTGGACGGACACTATAATTTACAGTTTTTTACTATGTTCAATCTGAAATCTATATTGATTCTGACTTTTCTACATCCAACTCACAGGTTTATCATTACTTTGAGAAAAAAGATTATTAATTTAACCCTTTTAGAAGGGAAGATATGGTCATTTGTTCTGGGAATGTCATTTTCGAGCCTGAGACCTGAAAAACAGGCTCAGGGCTAAACAGGCTAAGCAGGAGTGCAAAAAGCAGTAAAGTGAAAAGTATTGTACACAATCTACAGAATAAAATATAGAATGAATTGAATGTTGAATAAACAGTGAGGGGTATGAATAATAGATATACACAGTAGCCTATGAGCAGTATGAACAGTATTCAAGGTTCAAGGTTCTTTATTGTCAAACTAACATAGCTACAGAGTAATTATGTCATTGAAAATATTCGGTCACAGACTTCTCCAATAATGCAACACAATAATACAGATAAGCAGACAATATTATATTAGCAGTGTGTATGAATATGCTAAGGTATATAACGTATGAAAACGGTAAGCAGTGCAAGTATAGTATACAATATATAGATATTCATTTCATGATGATAAACATTGTAGAACAATGAGGACAAATGTGAATGGAAGTGGCGACGTAAAACTGACACAAAACAACAACAAAACTTTTGCGGAGCCAATTGGAGAGTTTCATCACCAGCACCAATGAGTGCTCAGCTCGATATACCAGTGAGTCGTTTCCCATCAAGCATTTCGCTTCCACAGCCCGTGGAGAGGAACTGCTCCGCCTCGCTCTCAATGCTGCCGGCGTCTTTGTCCCGCGAGATTTCAACGTCTCATGCAGTCGAGCCTCCAGAGCAAGTCGGACAAAATTACTAACCATCATGCAATGCACTAGCAAGACGGCGGTCGCAATTGCGCAGGTCTGCGTCGGTCTCGCTCATCTCAAACGAGCCTGAGAGCTCAGACAGGAGAATTCTGCACTGATACTCAGCTAAACGCTGCCGTGATTACACGCCATGTTATGTTCCAAACCACATCAAGGATTCTTTCTGAAACAGTATGGAGGTCAAATGCTTTTTCTCTTGCGGGTTTACTACAAGTTGAGTAGCGATGCTTGCTAATGTAAACAGACCATATTACTTCCAAAACACGTTGCGCATTGTTTCTGATAGGGCCGTGGGCGTAAAGCCAGCCCACATTTCCGATATTACGTAATATCGGCAACACATCTGGATCACCACAATTATGCGCACTACAGTTTCAGTTTTAGCTGAACTAAAAGTTCACAAGCGTGTTCCACTAGCACCCCCCATTTGAACAGCTGTTTGGACCTCATTTCGAGAGCAACAAGAAAAAACGGGTCAACAGTGGCGCGGATGAGCTACAGGATTACTGCCAGCAGACACCCCATATCCCCACAATGGATAACCCTCTGAAGTGGTGGGCGCAAACCGCTTCCCCCGTTTAGCCAAGCTTTCCAGGAGCTACCTGGCTGGCCACCAGCATCCCAAGTGAATGGATGTTTTCCCTGGCAGGCAACACTGTCACCCGACAGCGGTCAAGCCTCCTTCCCTCACATGTTGATGCTTTTGTCTTCCTTAATGCAAACCAAAACACCTGGAAGGGTGGACATCGTTATCGAGGAGGACAGTGACAGTGAGTAAAGTGTTGCGCAATGCGCAGTGGATTTATGTTGCATTTATGTTCTTAACAGTGTTTTTGCAGTAGATTTGGTGAGTCCAGTTATTGTTTTTAATTTAATCAGCCATGTAACAGCATGTAACACAAATTAAAATGCTGCTTTGTTACAGTGTTTAACGTAACTGTATGAATTGCAATACAAAATACAGTTTTACACCTCTCTTTGTGTGTCTTTATTATGACGTAACAACTAGTCGACTACTATTTTGAAAAACTTGTCGACTAGTAAATATAGGTAGTTGTGAAACCCCTACCGGGGACACATATTTATGTATAAAAGACGTACAAAACTGCAATTTGCATGATAGGAGACCATTAAGAGTCAAACAAAAGTGTATGTATATGCTCATACAAGTGCAAATAAAGTGATGATTAATAAGAAGTATTTAGATGTCCTCGACATCAACTCATGACCCATAAATCCAGAAAACATATTTATGTGTATTATGTTAATAGATTTTATTTTTTTATCTATATTTTAGAATTATAGAATTCTTTCCAATTTTATCCTTTTTTCAAAGTCAGCTAGTGGGATGGATTGGACCAGCTGGTGGTCTGTTATTGGTCTGTGCCGTTTGTTTCACACCCTGGCTATGGAATTCATTGTTAGATATTATTTCCCATAATGTATGAACAAATCATTTGCTTTATATTGTTTGATTGCCAGATTGTACATGATGGTACAAAATGACGTTGTGCTGATTGAATGTACTTTCTTGTTTGATAACTTTGAGCTTACTGAGGTGTTCCTGAGCCAGTGTTTAAAGATACAGACCTAATAATAAGGTAAATTGGACAACGATGTATTGGTATTAAAAAACAACCACAATTATACTCATTACTTACAAAAGGTTGTGTAGCATATTTTATTTTCTATTTCAACAATTTGGATGTTTCCCAAAAATCCCAGGAAGCAAGTCATTTTAAAGTATTGTGAAGAAGATATGATAAAATAACAAACTGAGGGAAACATGATTTTAAAGTCAAGGTGTAGGACTTTATTGACTCAGATTGCGCATTATTCAAAACTCAACAACAACAGTGGAGTTAGAAGGATGGAAGAAAGGCAGCAGAGTAAGATGGTGATCGCAGAATCAATCTTAATAGTTGGCCATGGTTGTCTCCAGCCAATCGTTGAAGAGGCAGACCTGTGAATGGAGACACGAGGAGGTTTGTTAGAAAACTAGCAAATATGATACATTTTTACTGGGGATGCTCATTGTGAAATATAAGTTTCATATTGTCTATTGTAGAAATATTTTGGGTTTACCTTGGCGTAGACACCGGGGTTGTCCTTCTGAGCACATCCGTAGCCCCAGGACACAACACCCTGCAGCTCACCATTGCACACGACGGGTCCACCAGAGTCTCCCTGAGAGAGAATTCATTTGTGAAGAAATTCCCAAATATACTGTATTGGCAACTAAGATGCATTGGTATAGGAAAAGGAGAGAGTTGTTTTGTTACACACCTGGCAAGAGTCCTTGCCTCCCTCAAGGTATCCAGCGCAGAACATAGCATCAGTGATCTGACCAGGGTAAGAGTTATCACAGTCCCTTTCGGACAGGATGGGGATGTTCAGGCACTGCAGCTTGTTGCCGTCAGCAGCTGTAATTTAGTAAAACAGGGTTAGAATAGCACAAATGACACACAAATAAAGCTTAGCTCTAGCTGTTAAAATGTGGGTGTTACTCACAGGAGCTCTGGGTGCTTCCCCAGCCAGAGACGGTGCACATGGTGCCAGCGGGGGCACAGCTGCTGGGCAGAGCCACGGCCTGAACGTACTGGTTGAGGGTGGCGGGCTTGCTCAGCTTGATCAGCATGATGTCATTGTTGATGTTGTAGGGGTTGTAGTTGGGGTGACGGATGACACGGGAGGAGCTGATGAACTGCTCGTTTCCCTCGGTGACCCTGATGTGGTGCTCTCCCATACGAACCTCCACGCGGCTAAAAGCAAATTGAGATGACTTGATTCGTTACAAAATACAGACAACTGATCATCAAATACTAATGTGCATGCCCCACGGGTTAGTAAATCAATCCTATGACCCTGGAAAACATGAGGAATGTGCTTACGACTTGTAGCAGTGAGCAGCAGACACCACCCAGTTCTCGTTGACCAGGGAGCCTCCACAGAAGTGGTAGCCAGAGTTCAGAGACACCTGATGGGGCTGGGAGTGGGGAGTGCACTCCTTCCCTCCGACAATCTTGTCCTCCTCCGTGGCAACTGAGAAAACACACATCAGCATCAACTTAGTTGTTTGATACTATACTCTTTAAAAAACGTTACAATCGAACAGACATCTATTTGAATGTAGAACAACTGCACATTGTTCATTGGAGAACTTTCTGTGGTTAAAGATCAATCAGATGTTCTCTAATTAAAATCCTTGGCTTTAGGCACATGCCCTGTTTATTCTATACTAAGTTTTGGGATAAAGGCCCACAGATTGTCTGCAGAAAGGAAGGCAATCGGCTCGATAGGAGCTTCACACTCACAGGCAGCTCCGATGAGCAGAATGAAGACCAGAGACATCATGGTTGCTGTGTTATTCTGTCGATGATAGCCTTCACCTGCAGACCTGGTTTATATCCTCAGTCAGGAGGGCTGCCCTGCTGTCCAGCCTTCCTCATTGGTCAGCAAGAAGCCAATCCCTGCTGCAGGATGTTGGAGTTAGGTGATTCATTTCCAGGATTACGTAAAAAACACTTTTGATTGTACAAGTAAGGATGGTTTTCTTGTCAGCAACATTTGGAAAAGTAAAAGGGAAAGTATAGGTTATATTGGGTCCTTTTATTATTTATTAATTTATGACACTACACGTCAAACATATTTTTTATATGATCTTATATTTTAACACAATGTAATCGTTGGAAGGTTATTTAGTTATGAGTTCCTAAGAGAACAGCAAGTGTCGAAAATGCAGAAAAAAAGAACAATACTATAATAAAAACATAATCTAATGTCGTTATTATAAATTCTTTATGACATATACATTATTATTACACCTTTTCTAATGGCCACCCATGACATATGTTTAACACTCATAGCCCAACTTATTGTTTTATTCATGTGGGTGGCTTTTATCTTGACTACCACCATGACAGAGAAGGGTTACATATTAAACCATCACAGAAAAATATCAAATTTTGAATCCTTTAAATTTAACTATAATCTGGAATTTCTCAGAATTATTATATTATTGCTACTAAGCAGTATCTGGAGTTTTATTTAGCTCGAGTTTATAAAACTTATCGTTTATAAAAACATCAAATATTTAAATGCAAGCCTGTTTTGGAGCTTTTTTCACAATGAGTGATTCTTACTTTATTTCTTATACAAACCTCTTAAAGTTGGCTCGTGTTTCTTTGGTGAGATTGCATAGGTGCACAGGTCCCCTCTATATTTAGACGTATGGACATTATCTCACAGCTGTGGGTTTCTCAACATTTGTTACTGAACAGCTAAATTCAGATATGACGTGTGGCTACCTTGAAAAATCATGATTTAAGATTCAAAGGTTTATTGTCATAACATAAAACTACGGTGTAATTATATAATGTATGAAAAACGTAGAAAAATATATATAAAAAAACAGGAGACCGGGGGAACTGTATTCTCAAATTGCACAACTTAGAACTAACTTGTGAATGCAAAAACAATGCAGATATTATTTTTAAATAATTGTATTCAATAATAGCAACCAAAATAAACAGTATGAAGTGATTTGATTTGTAAATATAAATATGGATTTTGACTAAATGTTTTCATAAATATATTTTTCTCCCAGTAAATTTGGCATGGGACTTATTTTTACCCTCTCAAAGAACTGAAATCAAGAACCAAAAAGACACACACACTCAAACAGTTTTGAGGTGCAGACTTCGGGAAATTCATCGATAATTACATTTGGCTTAAAAAAACCCACAAAAATGTCACAAATGTACTGTTTTTAAATGAAAATGATCACTTGTTGAGTAAATATTATGATGATTTCTGGCTTTTTCTGTTGTTTTAAACTTTGCCGACTGAAGCTCAGTGCTGACTTCTATTCATTCATTCATTATATTCTTGGTTCCAAAAACAATTTTTCTCAGTTTTATCTTTGTTTAATTGAAGAAGTGCTGACACATCCAGTCCAGGGTTTCCGCTAGGATTTTTTCTCGCCGGTCAAATGTCCGGGCAGAATTTATTTTACCGGACTAATTTGAAACTTACCGGTCATATTTCAATAATAATAATAATAGTTGTGTAGCAGAGTTTCCGTTAGCAGGTAATTACCGGACTATGAGCAGATATGCTTCAGTTTAAAACTCAGTTCACGGTCTCATTTTTATATTGCTTCAGTTTATAATCGTAACAGATCGAAAAATTCAGATTCATTTTTCAATAAATGATTCCACAAACAACAAACAACATAATTATTACATTCAAACAAACTACTTGTAGTAGATAACGTACATTATTCAGAAGTTTACATCAACTTTGAATAATAACACGGAAGAAACGGAGCCTCTCTTTTCCCCTCTCCCTCCCTCTCTCTCCTGACAGCACGTCAGTTTCTCATGCAGCTCCTGCAGCCCGCTAAACAGAGGGCGGGGCTTCAGGTGATTATGCAGAGCTGCGTGTCTCGGTCAGACTCAGCAGCTGATCTGATCTCTCTCTCGCTCCGGTTACACTTCACTCGCGTTTATGTCCATATCGATCAGATCCAGCTCTCCTGATCGGCCTTTATAGAGAGCACCGATCAAACTATTAAGAGTGAATATCGGCCGATAATGACCGGCGGCCGATCGATCGGAGCCTCCCTAATTATTACCAGACATTTTGACCGTCAGGTTTTGAATTGACCGGTTTTTTATAAATGTTACCAGCTAAAAACCGGTAATTACCGGCTAACGGAAACCCTGATCCAGTCATTGATGTTCAATGCACTTACTCAGTGCTTGAATTGGATCATAGTCTCCTGGTTAAATGGTTATGTCACCTGCATAGCTATGGTAACCTGCTTTGTTATTTTTTCATTATCTGAGCCAGTGGTAGCATGTAGATATTAAACAGAAGAGGCCCCATGATGGAGCCTTGAGGAACCCCACATGTCATATTTGTTCATTCGGATGTGGAGTTAAAAATAGAAACAAACATGTTTCCTGTCCTTTTAAGTAGGATTCAAACCAATGTAGAACTGTTGCTGAAAATCCCTATCAGTTTTCCAGCAGGGCTAGTCATAAGGTTATATTGCAGCACTGTTCTGCTGCTTTAAACTCCCATTAAACTATTTTTAGGCATATATTATAGGTCTCAGATATATAAAAAACATGTCTATGAAGTGTTTTGCTCAAAATACCAAACAGATCACCCATTCTAATCATGCCTCATACCCCTCTATTTCAGCCCTGATAGGGGGTGCTGATTCCGGGTCTGTAGCTTTAAAAAATAAAACGAGAGCCGAGACAATAGGCTTGTTTGAGATGACCTGCGGCTCGCCTCGAAAGTAGACGAGAATAGCCGATTGCAGTCGGGGGAGGTCTCAAAAAGCTTGCCTGAAGTCGGACAGCTGGGAGTCGGCTTGACTCGGTTTGCAATGGCGGAAATTGCGTTGGCGTGCCATTTTAAATGATTTATTCAATAAATAAGGTTAATCCGGTTAAACCAAATCATTACATTACAATAGATTTTATTGTAATGATTTGGTCCCGCGACCCGACCACGGATAAGCGGGAGAAGATGGATGGATAGATGGATTTGGTTTAACTTTAATGGTATATGAGAATTGCTAGAAATAACACCTCACTACAAATGAATGACTCAAGTATCTGTTCATTTTAAAACAAATCAATACAAGGGGGGTTGAATACATGTAAAAGACAGAACCACTACTTTTCAAAACTACTTCCGTTAGTGGTCTTGACCAGTTTGCATTTATAAAGAATGCACAAGTGTTTTTAATCGTTAATGTCAGATATTTACTGAGTAAATACATTTGTTCCTGCTCAAGAAATGCAGTTTAGATTCTAACCTGTACCAGTACCAGGGCCCTCCCGCAACATCTTGCAGGAAACAGTGTCTGAGGGCATGTTCATTTAATAAACTATGAATGTTTTATATCCATGTAACGGGAAGAAACTCATCTAACTGATCATTTTTATTTATTTTTCAAAAATAAAACTATAAATTGCAAACAAATCATTTGTGTAATCATGTAAACTATAAGTATTTTTTCTTTATTTTAACATAGGTTTTTGTTTTCAGTTCTTGTTTCTTCTTTCTCAATGATCAGACTTTTGCTCTCGCTGCAGCTCTTCTCGTTTTTTGTTTGAGATTTTGACACAAACATCCCAGGTGGGCGGGACTTTCAGGGGTGTGTCCTCATTGGCTACTCAGTTTTTGAGTGACAGCCCACTACATTACAGATCATACAGTGCAACTCATGCAGCAAATTCCGGAGTCCACTCGGCCACGTTAGTGTCGGTGTCTCCTGAGGAGTTTTCATGAACATATCGGACTTCTCTTATGGAGTGCTGTGCATTATACTTGTTGTGTAGTTTATACTTTATTCCAACTTTAAATATTTTAATACCTGAACACACTGCTGCTGTTAATTAATTTCCCAATTTGGGATTGATAAAGTGTCTGTCTGTCTGTCTGTCTATTTATTTATTTTATAGATAAAAAAACACATCTATGTATTTTTAAGCTAAAGGTGATTCACAATATAAACTGTATACAATTTTTTTTCAAAGACATGTTACATTTCAAAAGCATATATTGCTATGTTTAGGACAAACAATTAAAGACTGCTTTAATTTGACAAATTCTACAATATAAAAGTGGCATATTTGCTTTATGAAACAGACCTGACCTAGGCTGCATACCAACACAATTAGGAACATGCTCACATCTTACTATGTTGGTCTGAAGAGCTGAAGCATTCATACACAATGAATACAAACTGTGTTGTCTCATGCTATATCGTGTGAGAAAATGATATACATTTAGCATTAACAACTCTACATACTATTCCTAGCCTGAGGAAGATATGAATAATCAACAGATTTGAATGTAATCTCTAACATTTTCATGTAGAATAAAGACAAAAGAGTGATTATACAAATTATTACATGTATTGAAATTTGAACCAGAAGATGAAGTCTCAATGAATGTTTTAAATAAAAGGACCAAAAACAAAAAGGTGGATAATAATAACATCTATTACATTTATATGTAAAGACATTTTGTCAAATGAAATGACACTGAGCCAGTGATAAGTAACAGCAACGCCCAGCGTGGATGAAGATCTTTCTTTACGTCTTTCTTCATGCCCCCCCTCCTAGGATCTAATGCTGTCCCCTCAGAGGAAGTGGGAAAATGGGATAAGACCTCTGGATGCCACGCTGTCTCTATGATCCACACTGTTAATATGAGAGGAAAATAAATGTTTTAGGAAATGAAAAATATGAAGTTAACAAATAAAACACAGCTCAGGGGCAGTCATGGACGGTAGGTTTTCCTACAAAGTTAACTCAGCCTCCATTGATTTTCATATCAAATTAGCATGTTAATAAAATAAGCTATCAAGGCTTATACTTGCATATCTAAACAGAATCATGAAAGCCTGTTGGTAGAGTCTGGCACACGAGTCCGTTTGAGTGTGTGCGCCGGTGTCTGAACGCTCACTCACTGCCCGCTTTGTAGCTAACTGTCCCTGCTATTAGGCTACTTAGCTTGCATTGTTATGGATCTAGCAAAAGCTAACTTTCATAGCACAGCTTTTCTTTACTCCTCACTTAACACAATAAAGAAACGGACCGTATAGTACAGCACAAACAACACAAACTATCAATACTTACATATATTTTCACTTGTAGTATTATAATAATTGAAATGCTGGTTCTTCTGCGGGTGTTCTATCCAGGTTCAGCTACCGCACCGCAGCTGCACTGTACAATCGCTGGAGGACTGGGCTGTAACTCAAAAACTGAGTAGCCAATGGGGACGCACCCCTGAAAGTCCCGTCCACCTGGGACGTTTGTGTCAGAATCTCAAACAAAAAGTGAAGGAGCGCAAATGAGAAAGCTGCAGCGAGAGCAAAAGTCTGATCATTGAGAAAGAAGAAACAAGAACTGCAAACAAAAACCCATGTTAAAACAAAGAAAAAATGCCCACTAGTTTACATGATTACACAAATGATTTGTTTGCAACTTTTATTTTTATTTTTGAAATTTATTTTATTTTGCTTGACTCAGTTTTTTTTTCTTTTAAACTCTTAGTTTTGCTTTATTCTGAGAAAGTGTTGCTTTATCTTTATGATACAAAACTAATCCCATATGGAGATAGGTTCGCTCTGATGCAAAACTGCATGTGCGAAGCCCCTACCTTTTTGTGTGGGGAAATCCCCCTCCCATTCTATTGGCTATAACGTTTCAGAAAAATATGTCAATCAGCAATATCGACAAAATATATGGAAAATCCACCCAAATGACCCCAAAATCCACCCAAATGACCCCAGAAGTGTTTTTTTCTTGCTAAATCTCTTATTAATCATCACTTTATTTGCACAAAAAGGTCAGATTTCACTTGTTTTGCATCAATCTTGATACAGGGTTCTTATTATATGTTGTACTTTGGATTCCTAAAGCTTTTAGTCTACTAACCCATCATCCAAGGGTAGTTTTCACTATAAGTACAAAATAATTTTTGGACGGACACTATAATTTACAGTTTTTTACTATGTTCAATCTGAAATCTATATTGATTCTGACTTTTCTACATCCAACTCACAGGTTTATCATTACTTTGAGAAAAAAGATTATTAATTTAACCCTTTTAGAAGGGAAGATATGGTCATTTGTTCTGGGAATGTCATTTTCGAGCCTGAGACCTGAAAAACAGGCTCAGGGCTAAACAGGCTAAGCAGGAGTGCAAAAAGCAGTAAAGTGAAAAGTATTGTACACAATCTACAGAATAAAATATAGAATGAATTGAATGTTGAATAAACAGTGAGGGGTATGAATAATAGATATACACAGTAGCCTATGAGCAGTATGAACAGTATTCAAGGTTCAAGGTTCTTTATTGTCAAACTAACATAGCTACAGAGTAATTATGTCATTGAAAATATTCGGTCACAGACTTCTCCAACAATGCAACACAATAATACAGATAAGCAGACAATATTATATTAGCATATAACGTATGAAAACGGTAAGCAGTGCAAGTATAGTATACAATATATAGATATTCATTTCATGATGATAAACATTGTAGAACAATGAGGAAAAATGTGAATGGAAGTGGCGACGTAAAACTGACACAAAACAACAACAAAACTTTTGCGGAGCCAATTGGAGAGTTTCATCACCAGCACCAATGAGTGCTCAGCTCGATATACCAGTGAGTCGTTTCCCATCAAGCATTTCGCTTCCACAGCCCGTGGAGAGGAACTGCTCCGCCTCGCTCTCAATGCTGCCGGCGTCTTTGTCCCGCGAGATTTCAACGTCTCATGCAGTCGAGCCTCCAGAGCAAGTCGGACAAAATTACTAACCATCATGCAATGCACTAGCAAGACGGCGGTCGCAATTGCGCAGGTCTGCGTCGGTCTCGCTCATCTCAAACGAGCCTGAGAGCTCAGACAGGAGAATTCTGCACTGATACTCAGCTAAACGCTGCCGTGATTACACGCCATGTTATGTTCCAAACCACATCAAGGATTCTTTCTGAAACAGTATGGAGGTCAAATGCTTTTTCTCTTGCGGGTTTACTACAAGTTGAGTAGCGATGCTTGCTAATGTAAACAGACCATATTACTTCCAAAACACGTTGCGCATTGTTTCTGATAGGGCCGTGGGCGTAAAGCCAGCCCACATTTCCGATATTACGTAATATCGGCAACACATCTGGATCAGCTCCGTTGTACCCCAGTTTTTAGAGATGTGTTTAAGGAGGAAAAGAGAGAGGGTCAACTAATCGACTAGTCGACTAGTGGACTACCTCTACCACTAGTTGGTGCTGTAGGCCCTAGTCAACTAGTCGTGACCAAAATGGAGACAAACGTGGGAGATGAGGATGCCGACATTGGCGCTGAGGTGCTGCAAAATGCTCCAGCAAAACACGTCTGACATTCAGGGGTCCTCATCTTATGCACAAATGCGCCACAATTATGCGCACTACAGTTTCAGTTTTAGCTGAACTAAAAGTTCACAAGCGTGTTCCACTAGCACCCCCCATTTGAACAGCTGTTTGGACCTCATTTCGAGAGCAACAAGAAAAAACGGGTCAACAGTGGCGCGGATGAGCTACAGGATTACTGCCAGCAGACACCCCATATCCCCACAATGGATAACCCTCTGAAGTGGTGGGCGCAAACCGCTTCCCCCGTTTAGCCAAGCTTTCCAGGAGCTACCTGGCTGGCCACCAGCATCCCAAGTGAATGGATGTTTTCCCTGGCAGGCAACACTGTCACCCGACAGCGGTCAAGCCTCCTTCCCTCACATGTTGATGCTTTTGTCTTCCTTAATGCAAACCAAAACACCTGGAAGGGTGGACATCGTTATCGAGGAGGACAGTGACAGTGAGTAAAGTGTTGCGCAATGCGCAGTGGATTTATGTTGCATTTATGTTCTTAACAGTGTTTTTGCAGTAGATTTGGTGAGTCCAGTTATTGTTTTTAATTTAATCAGCCATGTAACAGCATGTAACACAAATTAAAATGCTGCTTTGTTACAGTGTTTAACGTAACTGTATGAATTGCAATACAAAATACAGTTTTACACCTCTCTTTGTGTGTCTTTATTATGACGTAACAACTAGTCGACTACTATTTTGAAAAACTTGTCGACTAGTAAATATAGGTAGTTGTGAAACCCCTACCGGGGACACATATTTATGTATAAAAGACGTACAAAACTGCAATTTGCATGATAGGAGACCATTAAGAGTCAAACAAAAGTGTATGTATATGCTCATACAAGTGCAAATAAAGTGATGATTAATAAGAAGTATTTAGATGTCCTCGACATCAACTCATGACCCATAAATCCAGAAAACATATTTATGTGTATTATGTTAATAGATTTTATTTTTTTATCTATATTTTAGAATTATAGAATTCTTTCCAATTTTATCCTTTTTTCAAAGTCAGCTAGTGGGATGGATTGGACCAGCTGGTGGTCTGTTATTGGTCTGTGCCGTTTGTTTCACACCCTGGCTATGGAATTCATTGTTAGATATTATTTCCCATAATGTATGAACAAATCATTTGCTTTATATTGTTTGATTGCCAGATTGTACATGATGGTACAAAATGACGTTGTGCTGATTGAATGTACTTTCTTGTTTGATAACTTTGAGCTTACTGAGGTGTTCCTGAGCCAGTGTTTAAAGATACAGACCTAATAATAAGGTAAATTGGACAACGATGTATTGGTATTAAAAAACAACACAATTATACTCATTACTTACAAAAGGTTGTGTAGCATATTTTATTTTCTATTTCAACAATTTGGATGTTTCCCAAAAATCCCAGGAAGCAAGTCATTTTAAAGTATTGTGAAGAAGATATGATAAAATAACAAACTGAGGGAAACATGATTTTAAAGTCAAGGTGTAGGACTTTATTGACTCAGATTGCGCATTATTCAAAACTCAACAACAACAGTGGAGTTAGAAGGATGGAAGAAAGGCAGCAGAGTAAGATGGTGATCGCAGAATCAATCTTAATAGTTGGCCATGGTTGTCTCCAGCCAATCGTTGAAGAGGCAGACCTGTGAATGGAGACACGAGGAGGTTTGTTAGAAAACTAGCAAATATGATACATTTTTACTGGGGATGCTCATTGTGAAATATAAGTTTCATATTGTCTATTGTAGAAATATTTTGGGTTTACCTTGGCGTAGACACCGGGGTTGTCCTTCTGAGCACATCCGTAGCCCCAGGACACAACACCCTGCAGCTCACCATTGCACACGACGGGTCCACCAGAGTCTCCCTGAGAGAGAATTCATTTGTGAAGAAATTCCCAAATATACTGTATTGGCAACTAAGATGCATTGGTATAGGAAAAGGAGAGAGTTGTTTTGTTACACACCTGGCAAGAGTCCTTGCCTCCCTCAAGGTATCCAGCGCAGAACATAGCATCAGTGATCTGACCAGGGTAAGAGTTATCACAGTCCCTTTCGGACAGGATGGGGATGTTCAGGCACTGCAGCTTGTTGCCGTCAGCAGCTGTAATTTAGTAAAACAGGGTTAGAATAGCACAAATGACACACAAATAAAGCTTAGCTCTAGCTGTTAAAATGTGGGTGTTACTCACAGGAGCTCTGGGTGCTTCCCCAGCCAGAGACGGTGCACATGGTGCCAGCGGGGGCACAGCTGCTGGGCAGAGCCACGGCCTGAACGTACTGGTTGAGGGTGGCGGGCTTGCTCAGCTTGATCAGCATGATGTCATTGTTGATGTTGTAGGGGTTGTAGTTGGGGTGACGGATGACACGGGAGGAGCTGATGAACTGCTCGTTTCCCTCGGTGACCCTGATGTGGTGCTCTCCCATACGAACCTCCACGCGGCTAAAAGCAAATTGAGATGACTTGATTCGTTACAAAATACAGACAACTGATCATCAAATACTAATGTGCATGCCCCACGGGTTAGTAAATCAATCCTATGACCCTGGAAAACATGAGGAATGTGCTTACGACTTGTAGCAGTGAGCAGCAGACACCACCCAGTTCTCGTTGACCAGGGAGCCTCCACAGAAGTGGTAGCCAGAGTTCAGAGACACCTGATGGGGCTGGGAGTGGGGAGTGCACTCCTTCCCTCCGACAATCTTGTCCTCCTCCGTGGCAACTGAGAAAACACACATCAGCATCAACTTAGTTGTTTGATACTATACTCTTTAAAAAACGTTACAATCGAACAGACATCTATTTGAATGTAGAACAACTGCACATTGTTCATTGGAGAACTTTCTGTGGTTAAAGATCAATCAGATGTTCTCTAATTAAAATCCTTGGCTTTAGGCACATGCCCTGTTTATTCTATACTAAGTTTTGGGATAAAGGCCCACAGATTGTCTGCAGAAAGGAAGGCAATCGGCTCGATAGGAGCTTCACACTCACAGGCAGCTCCGATGAGCAGAATGAAGACCAGAGACATCATGGTTGCTGTGTTATTCTGTCGATGATAGCCTTCACCTGCAGACCTGGTTTATATCCTCAGTCAGGAGGGCTGCCCTGCTGTCCAGCCTTCCTCATTGGTCAGCAAGAAGCCAATCCCTGCTGCAGGATGTTGGAGTTAGGTGATTCATTTCCAGGATTACGTAAAAAACACTTTTGATTGTACAAGTAAGGATGGTTTTCTTGTCAGCAACATTTGGAAAAGTAAAAGGGAAAGTATAGGTTATATTGGGTCCTTTTATTATTTATTAATTTATGACACTACACGTCAAACATATTTTTTATATGATCTTATATTTTAACACAATGTAATCGTTGGAAGGTTATTTAGTTATGAGTTCCTAAGAGAACAGCAAGTGTCGAAAATGCAGAAAAAAAGAACAATACTATAATAAAAACATAATCTAATGTCGTTATTATAAATTCTTTATGACATATACATTATTATTACACCTTTTCTAATGGCCACCCATGACATATGTTTAACACTCATAGCCCAACTTATTGTTTTATTCATGTGGGTGGCTTTTATCTTGACTACCACCATGACAGAGAAGGGTTACATTTTAAACCATCACAGAAAAATATCAAATTTTGAATCCTTTAAATTTAACTATAATCTGGAATTTCTCAGAATTATTATATTATTGCTACTAAGCAGTATCTGGAGTTTTATTTAGCTCGAGTTTATAAAACTTATCGTTTATAAAAACATCAAATATTTAAATGCAAGCCTGTTTTGGAGCTTTTTTCACAATGAGTGATTCTTACTTTATTTCTTATACAAACCTCTTAAAGTTGGCTCGTGTTTCTTTGGTGAGATTGCATAGGTGCACAGGTCCCCTCTATATTTAGACGTATGGACATTATCTCACAGCTGTGGGTTTCTCAACATTTGTTACTGAACAGCTAAATTCAGATATGACGTGTGGCTACCTTGAAAAATCATGATTTAAGATTCAAAGGTTTATTGTCATAACATAAAACTACGGTGTAATTATATAATGTATGAAAAACGTAGAAAAATATATATAAAAAAACAGGAGACCGGGGGAACTGTATTCTCAAATTGCACAACTTAGAACTAACTTGTGAATGCAAAAACAATGCAGATATTATTTTTAAATAATTGTATTCAATAATAGCAACCAAAATAAACAGTATGAAGTGATTTGATTTGTAAATATAAATATGGATTTTGACTAAATGTTTTCATAAATATATTTTTCTCCCAGTAAATTTGGCATGGGACTTATTTTTACCCTCTCAAAGAACTGAAATCAAGAACCAAAAAGACACACACACTCAAACAGTTTTGAGGTGCAGACTTCGGGAAATTCATCGATAATTACATTTGGCTTAAAAAAACCCACAAAAATGTCACAAATGTACTGTTTTTAAATGAAAATGATCACTTGTTGAGTAAATATTATGATGATTTCTGGCTTTTTCTGTTGTTTTAAACTTTGCCGACTGAAGCTCAGTGCTGACTTCTATTCATTCATTCATTATATTCTTGGTTCCAAAAACAATTTTTCTCAGTTTTATCTTTGTTTAATTGAAGAAGTGCTGACACATCCAGTCCAGGGTTTCCGCTAGGATTTTTTCTCGCCGGTCAAATGTCCGGGCAGAATTTATTTTACCGGACTAATTTGAAACTTACCGGTCATATTTCAATAATAATAATAATAGTTGTGTAGCAGAGTTTCCGTTAGCAGGTAATTACCGGACTATGAGCAGATATGCTTCAGTTTAAAACTCAGTTCACGGTCTCATTTTTATATTGCTTCAGTTTATAATCGTAACAGATCGAAAAATTCAGATTCATTTTTCAATAAATGATTCCACAAACAACAAACAACATAATTATTACATTCAAACAAACTACTTGTAGTAGATAACGTACATTATTCAGAAGTTTACATCAACTTTGAATAATAACACGGAAGAAACGGAGCCTCTCTTTTCCCCTCTCCCTCCCTCTCTCTCCTGACAGCACGTCAGTTTCTCATGCAGCTCCTGCAGCCCGCTAAACAGAGGGCGGGGCTTCAGGTGATTATGCAGAGCTGCGTGTCTCGGTCAGACTCAGCAGCTGATCTGATCTCTCTCTCGCTCCGGTTACACTTCACTCGCGTTTATGTCCATATCGATCAGATCCAGCTCTCCTGATCGGCCTTTATAGAGAGCACCGATCAAACTATTAAGAGTGAATATGGCCGATAATGACCGGCGGCCGATCGATCGGAGCCTCCCTAATTATTACCAGACATTTTGACCGTCAGGTTTTGAATTGACCGGTTTTTTATAAATGTTACCAGCTAAAAACCGGTAATTACCGGCTAACGGAAACCCTGATCCAGTCATTGATGTTCAATGCACTTACTCAGTGCTTGAATTGGATCATAGTCTCCTGGTTAAATGGTTATGTCACCTGCATAGCTATGGTAACCTGCTTTGTTATTTTTTCATTATCTGAGCCAGTGGTAGCATGTAGATATTAAACAGAAGAGGCCCCATGATGGAGCCTTGAGGAACCCCACATGTCATATTTGTTCATTCGGATGTGGAGTTAAAAATAGAAACAAACATGTTTCCTGTCCTTTTAAGTAGGATTCAAACCAATGTAGAACTGTTGCTGAAAATCCCTATCAGTTTTCCAGCAGGGCTAGTCATAAGGTTATATTGCAGCACTGTTCTGCTGCTTTAAACTCCCATTAAACTATTTTTAGGCATATATTATAGGTCTCAGATATATAAAAAACATGTCTATGAAGTGTTTTGCTCAAAATACCAAACAGATCACCCATTCTAATCATGCCTCATACCCCTCTATTTCAGCCCTGATAGGGGGTGCTGATTCCGGGTCTGTAGCTTTAAAAAATAAAACGAGAGCCGAGACAATAGGCTTGTTTGAGATGACCTGCGGCTCGCCTCGAAAGTAGACGAGAATAGCCGATTGCAGTCGGGGGAGGTCTCAAAAAGCTTGCCTGAAGTCGGACAGCTGGGAGTCGGCTTGACTCGGTTTGCAATGGCGGAAATTGCGTTGGCGTGCCATTTTAAATGATTTATTCAATAAATAAGGTTAATCCGGTTAAACCAAATCATTACATTACAATAGATTTTATTGTAATGATTTGGTCCCGCGACCCGACCACGGATAAGCGGGAGAAGATGGATGGATAGATGGATTTGGTTTAACTTTAATGGTATATGAGAATTGCTAGAAATAACACCTCACTACAAATGAATGACTCAAGTATCTGTTCATTTTAAAACAAATCAATACAAGGGGGGTTGAATACATGTAAAAGACAGAACCACTACTTTTCAAAACTACTTCCGTTAGTGGTCTTGACCAGTTTGCATTTATAAAGAATGCACAAGTGTTTTTAATCGTTAATGTCAGATATTTACTGAGTAAATACATTTGTTCCTGCTCAAGAAATGCAGTTTAGATTCTAACCTGTACCAGTACCGGGGCCCTCCCGCAACATCTTGCAGGAAACAGTGTCTGAGGGCATGTTCATTTAATAAACTATGAATGTTTTATATCCATGTAACGGGAAGAAACTCATCTAACTGATCATTTTTATTTATTTTTCAAAAATAAAACTATAAATTGCAAACAAATCATTTGTGTAATCATGTAAACTATAAGTATTTTTTCTTTATTTTAACATAGGTTTTTGTTTTCAGTTCTTGTTTCTTCTTTCTCAATGATCAGACTTTTGCTCTCGCTGCAGCTCTTCTCGTTTTTTGTTTGAGATTTTGACACAAACATCCCAGGTGGGCGGGACTTTCAGGGGTGTGTCCTCATTGGCTACTCAGTTTTTGAGTGACAGCCCACTACATTACAGATCATACAGTGCAACTCATGCAGCAAACTCCGGAGTCCACTCGGCCACGTTAGTGTCGGTGTCTCCTGAGGAGTTTTCATGAACATATCGGACTTCTCTTATGGAGTGCTGTGCATTATACTTGTTGTGTAGTTTATACTTTATTCCAACTTTAAATATTTTAATACCTGAACACACTGCTGCTGTTAATTAATTTCCCAATTTGGGATTGATAAAGTGTCTGTCTGTCTGTCTGTCTATTTATTTATTTTATAGATAAAAAAACACATCTATGTATTTTTAAGCTAAAGGTGATTCACAATATAAACTGTATACAATTTTTTTTCAAAGACATGTTACATTTCAAAAGCATATATTGCTATGTTTAGGACAAACAATTAAAGACTGCTTTAATTTGACAAATTCTACAATATAAAAGTGGCATATTTGCTTTATGAAACAGACCTGACCTAGGCTGCATACCAACACAATTAGGAACATGCTCACATCTTACTATGTTGGTCTGAAGAGCTGAAGCATTCATACACAATGAATACAAACTGTGTTGTCTCATGCTATATCGTGTGAGAAAATGATATACATTTAGCATTAACAACTCTACATACTATTCCTAGCCTGAGGAAGATATGAATAATCAACAGATTTGAATGTAATCTCTAACATTTTCATGTAGAATAAAGACAAAAGAGTGATTACACAAATTACATTTATTGAAATTTGAACCAGAAGATGAAGTCTCAATGAATGTTTTAAATAAAAGGACCAAAAACAAAAAGGTGGATAATAATAACATCTATTACATTTATATGTAAAGACATTTTGTAAAATGAAATGACACTGAGCCAGTGATAAGTAACAGCAACGCCCAGCGTGGATGAAGATCTTTCTTTACGCAGGTCTTTCTTCATGTCCCCCTCCTAGGATCTAATGCTGTCCCCTCAGAGGAAGTGGGAAAACGGGATAAGACCTCTGGATGCCACGCTGTCTCTATGATCCACACTGTTAATATGAGAGGAAAATAAATGTTTTAGGAAATGAAAAAATGAAGTACAAATAAATAAAACACAGCTCAGGGTCAGTCATGGACGGTAGGTTTTCCTACAAAGTTAACTCAGCCTCCATTGATTTTCATATCAAATTAGCATGTTAATAAAATAAGCTATCATGGCTTATACTCGCATATCTAAACAGAATCATGAAAGCCTGTTGGTAGAGTCTGGCACACGAGTCTGTTTGAGTGTGTGCGCCGGTGTCTGAACGCTCACTCACTGCCCGCTTTGTAGCTAACTGTCCCTGCTATTAGGCTACTTAGCTTGCATTGTTATGGATCTAGCAAAAGCTAACTTTCATAGCACAGCTTTTCTTTACTCCTCACTTAACACAATAAAGAAACGGACCGTATAGTACAGCACAAACAACACAAACTATCAATACTTACATATATTTTCACTTGTAGTATTATAATAATTGAAATGCTGGTTCTTCTGCGGGTGTTCTATCCAGGTTCAGCTACCGCACCGCAGCTGCACTGTACAATCGCTGGAGCACTGGGCTGTAACTCAAAAACTGAGCACCCCTGAAAGTCCCGTCCACCTGGGACGTTTGTGTCAGAATCTCAAACAAAAACTGAAGGAGCGCAAATGAGAAAGCTGCAGCGAGAGCAAAAGTCTGATCATTGAGAAAGAAGAAACAAGAACTGCAAACAAAAACCTATGTTAAAACAAAGAAAAAAGACTTATAGTTTACATGATTACACAAATGATTTGTTTGCAACTTTTATTTTTATTTTTGAAATTTATTTTATTTTGCTTGACTCAGTTTTTTTTTCTTTTAAACTCTCAGTTTTGCTTTATTCTGAGAAAGTGTTGCTTTATCTTTATGATACAAAACTAATCCCATATGGAGATAGGTTCGCTCTGATGCAAAACTGCATGTGCGAAGCCCCTACCTTTTTGTGTGGGGAAATCCCCCTCCCATTCTATTGGCTATAACGTTTCAGAAAAATATGTCAATCAGCAATATCGACAAAATATATGGAAAATCCACCCAAATGACCCCAAAATCCACCCAAATGACCCCAGAAGTGTTTTTTTCTTGCTAAATCTCTTATTAATCATCACTTTATTTGCACAAAAAGGTCAGATTTCACTTGTTTTGCATCAATCTTGATACAGGGTACTTATTATATGTTGTACTTTGGATTCCTAAAGCTTTTAGTCTACTAACCCATCATCCAAGGTTAGTTTTCACTATAAGTACAAAATAATTTTTGGACGGACACTATAATTTACAGTTTTTTACTATGTTCAATCTGAAATCTATATTGATTCTGACTTTTCTACATCCAACTCACAGGTTTATCATTACTTTGAGAAAAAAGATTATTAATTTAACCCTTTTAGAAGGGAAGATATGGTCATTTGTTCTGGGAATGTCATTTTCGAGCCTGAGACCTGAAAAACAGGCTCAGGGCTAAACAGGCTAAGCAGGAGTGCAAAAAGCAGTAAAGTGAAAAGTATTGTACACAATCTACAGAATAAAATATAGAATGAATTGAATGTTGAATAAACAGTGAGGGGTATGAATAATAAAGCTTAGCGCAGGTTCAGACAGGAAGACCTAACACTCCGTATTGCTCGTCATGGCAATACTTGCTCCCTGCATCTAAATGACAGGGAGCGCCTCTCCTCAGCTAAACCTATCACGCCCCTCCATTTACAAGCCTAATCATCGCATCTGTTAATCCCTCTATATATGCTCTCCCCTTTCCTATCAGCTGTCTTCCAGGTGTCAACGCGCAACCCTCCTCCACCCCTTCGCCTCCTGCTTTCAACTCAGGGCCAAGCTTATCCTCCTCCCTTCCAACCGGACCTAACCACTTATCACCACCACCAGTGTCTAGACCCAGGGGGGTTAATCGGAAACGGTTCTTCCCTTCCCGATTGATATCCTACCAAAACCTGGGCCTAATCGCCAAAACAACATTCATTCATTTGTGATGAACTGTCATCATTATGTTTCATTGATATAATGTGACCGATAATAAATATGTATTCCATACATCATGTCTCTCCTGATTGAAATAGATATACACAGTAGCCTATGAGCAGTATGAACAGTATTCAAGGTTCAAGGTTCTTTATTGTCAAACTAACATAGCTACAGAGTAATTATGTCGTTGAAAATATTAGGTCACAGACTTCTCCAACAATGCAACACAATAATACAGATAAGCAGACAATATTATATTAGCAGTGTGTATGAATATGCTAAGCTATATAACGTATGAAAACGGTAAGCAGTGCAAGTATAGTATACAATATATAGATATTCATTTCATGATGATAAACATTGTAGAACAATGAGGAAAAATGTGAATGGAAGTGGCGACGTAAAACTGACACAAAACAACAACAAAACTTTTGCGGAGCCAATTGGAGAGTTTCATCACCAGCACCAATGAGTGCTCAGCTCGATATACCAGTGAGTCGTTTCCCATCAAGCATTTCGCTTCCACAGCCCGTGGAGAGGAACTGCTCCGCCTCGCTCTCAATGCTGCCGGCGTCTTTTTCCCGCGAGATTTCAACGTCTCATGCAGTCGAGCCTCCAGAGCAAGTCGGACAAAATTACTAACCATCATGCAATGCACTAGCAAGACGGCGGTCGCTGTAGTGGCCAATTATCCAAAGAAATCCATGTTCAAAGGCCACTTATGGCGCATTTCCACTGCAACGGGGTAGCCCCGTTTAAGCGTCCCTAAGCGTCCTCGCTCAGGCCTCGGGCTGCCTCGCTGGCCGGCCGAGGCCGTGGCGCATTTCCATTACAGTTTAGGACCTGGGGTAGCAACGCAGTGTAGGCAGGGCGATCAGCTTTTTGGTCGGAGCGACGCTGGGTAAAACTGCAGTGGCGTCATCTTCAATGCGACACAACTCACAAAACACACACAACAATGGAGGATGTGGAAGCGATCGTTTACTTGTTTCTTGGTGTGTGGCTTGTTATCACAGCAAGAAGGAAAATGATCACAGCAAGCATTGTATTGTATTCATTGTATTAAACATAAATACATCCTTTTTTTTTCATATACATGTGTTTGTCAAATGTTTTAAACAAATATTATCTGAATTGAATATTTGAAATTCAAGCACCAGTAAGTCCATCCATCCATCCATCTTCTCCCGCTTATCCGTGGTCGGGTCGCGGGGGTAGCAGTTCCAGCAGAGAGCCCCAAACTTTCTTTTCCCCGGCGACATCAACCAGCTCTGACTGGGGGATCCCAAGGCGCTCCCAGGCCAGCGAAGAGATATAATCCCTCCACCTGGTCCTAGGTCTACCCCTTGGTCTCTTCCCAGCTGGACGTGCCTGGAACACCTCCCTAGGGAGGCGCCCAGGTGGCATCCTAACTAGGTGCCCGAACCACCTCAACTGGCTTCTTTCAACGCGAAGGAGGAGCGGCTCAACTCCGAGTCCCTCCCTGATGACCGAACTTCTCACCTTATCTCTAAGGGAGACACCAGCCACCCGGCGGAGGAAACCCATCTCGGCCGCTTGTATCCGCGATCTCGTTCTTTCGGTCATGACCCATCCTTCATGACCATAGGTGAGGGTAGGAACGAAAATGGCCCGGTAGACAGAGAGCTTTGCCTTCCGGCTCAGCTCCCTTTTCGTCACAACGGTGCGGTAAAGCGACTGCAATACCGCTCCCGCTGCTCCGATTCTCCGGCCCATCTCACGCTCCATTGATGCCTCACTCGAGAACAAGACCCCGAGATACTTGAACTCCTTCACTTGGGGTAAGGACTCATTCCCTACTTGGAGTGGACAGTCCATCGGTTTCCTGCTGAGAACCATGGCCTCAGATTTGGAGGTGCTGATCCTCATCCCAGCCGCTTCACACTCGGTTGCGAACCGATCCAGTGAGTGCTGAAGGTGAAGCCATCAGAACCACATCAGAACCACATCATCTGCAAAAAGCAGTGGTGCAATCCTTAGTCCACCGAACTGCAGACCCCCCCCCCACGACTACGCCTCGAAATCCGATCCATGTATATTACAAACAGGATTGGTGACAAAGTGCAGCCCTGGCGGAGGCCAACCCTCACCGGAAATGGGTCCGACTTCCTGCCGAGGACCCGGACACAGCTCTCGCTTTGGGAGTACAGAGATTGGATGGCCCTGAGTAGAGACCCCCTCACCCCATACTCCCGCAGCACCTCCCACAGTAACTCCCTGGGAACTCGGTCATACGCCTTCTCCAAGTCTACAAAACACATGTAGACCGGATAAGCGTACTCCCAGGCCCCCTCCAGGATCCTTGCGAGAGTAAAAAGCTGATCCGTCGTTCCACGACCAGGACGGAATCCGCATTGTTCCTCCTCAATCTGAGGTTCGACAATCGGCCTGACCCTCCTTTCGAGTACCTTGGAGTAAACTTTCCCGGGGAGGCTGACTAGTGTGATGCCTCTGTAATTGGCACACACCCTCTGATCCCCCTTTTTGAAAAGGGGGACCACCACCCCGGTCTGCCACTCCTTCGGTACTGTTTCCGACTTCCACGCAACGTTGATGAGACGTGTCAACCATGACAGTCCCTCAACACCCAGAGCCTTCAGAATTTCCGGGCGGATCTCATCCACCCCCGGGGCTTTGCCACTGTGGAGTTGTTTGACGACCTCAGTGACCTCCCCCCGGGAGATTGGCGTTGATCCCCCGTCATACTCCAGCTCTGCCTCTAACATAGAGGGCGGAGTTGTCGGGTTCAGGAGTTCCTCAAAGTGTTCCTTCCAACGCCCCAACACTCCATCAGTTGAGGTCAACAACGTCCCATCCTTACTGTACACAGCTTGGATGGTTCCCTGCTTCCCCCTCCTGAGGTGTCGGACAGTTTTCCAGAACAACTTTGGTGCCGCCCGAAAGTCCTTCTCCATGTCTTCTCCGAACTTCTCCCACACCCGCTGCTTTGCCTCGGCCACGGATGAGGCTGCTGCCCTTCGGGCCTGTCGGTACCTTGCAACTGCCTCGGGAGTCCCCCGGGATAACAAATCCCTGAAGGCCTCCTTCTTCAGTCGGACGGCTTCCCTGACCACCGGTGTCCACCAGGAGGTTCGAGGGTTACCGCCCCTTGAGGCACCTAGGACCTTGAGACCACAGCTCCCCGCCGCGGCTTCGGCAATAGAGGCTTTGAACACCGACCACTCTGGTTCAATGTCCCCAACCTCCACAGGAATGCCCGAAAAGCTCCGCCGGAGGTGTGAGTTGAAGGCCTCCTGAACTTGGGCCTCCTCCAGACGTTCCCAGTTCACCCTACACGTTTGGGCTTACCAGGTCTATCCAGAGGCTTCCCCCGCCACTCGACCCAACTCACCACCAGATGGTGATCAGTTGACAACTCCGCCCCTCTCTTTACCCGAGTGTCCAAAACATACGGCCTCAGGTCCGATGATACGATAACGAAATCGATCATGGACCTTCTGCCTAGGGTGCTCTGGTACCACGTACACTTATGAGCATCCTTATGTTCGAACATGGTGTTTGTTATGGCCAATCCATGACTAGCACAGAAGTCCAGTAACAAACCACCACTCCGGTTCAGATCAGGGGGGCCGTTCCTCCCAATCACGCCCCTCCAAGTGTCTCCATCATTGCCCACATGTGCGTTGAAGTCTCCCAGCAAGACTAAGGAGTCCCCTTCAGGAGCCCCATACAGGACTCTTTCCAGGGTCTCCAAGAAGGCCGAATACTCTGAACTGCTGTTGGGTGCATAAGCACACACAACAGTCAGAGTTTTCCCCCCCATAACCCACAGGCGTAGGGAGGCGACCCTCTCGTCCACTGGGGTAAACTCCAACAACGAAGCACCTAACTGGGGACTTGTGAGTATCCCCACACCCGCCCGGTGCCTCACACCTTGAGCAACTCCGGAGAAGAATAGAGTCCAACCCCTATCCAGAAGTAAGGTTCCAGAGCCGACGCTGTGCGTAGAGGTGAGCCCAACCAGATCCAACTGGTACCGCTCCACCTCCCGCACAAGCTCCGGCTCCTTCCCCCCCAGAGAGGTGACGTTCCACGTCCCCAAAGCCAGCTTCTGCCGCCCGGGTCTGGTCCGTCGAGACCCTCCGCTTTCACTGCCACCCTTCTGGCAGCGCACCCGACCCCATCGATGTTTCCCGTAGGTGGTGCGCCCGCGGGACGGAGAAGCGGAGGTGTTGCCCACGTTGCCTTTTCGGGCTGGGCCCGGCCGGGCTCCGTGGCAAGCCCGGCCACCAGACGCTCGCCGACGAGTCCTCCTTCTGGGCCTGGCTCCAGAAGGGGACCCCGGGCTTCCTCCGGGCCGGGTATCCTCACTTCCTGTGTCGTCTTTCATGAGGTCTTTTGAACCAATCTTAGTCTGGCCCCTTGCCTGAGACCAATTTGCCATGGGAGACCCTACCAGGAACACAAGGTTCCAGACAACACAGCCCCCAGGTTCATCAGGGCACACAAACCTCTCTACCACGGTAAGGTGCTGGTTCTTCAGAGAAGTCACCAGTAAGTACTGCCCCATAATAACATTTGAGGAAATATCAGATCATGAAAAGAAAATCTTTCTAATCAATTAATTGAATATCAAAGCTAACTATAAACATAAATACTAAAGTGTAAAACACGGCAACACTATATTCATAAATGCAAGTGTAAAATAGTGTGGACAATTGTAAACATGGATGGAGGCTAAAGTATCCACAACATAAAATAATGTATTAAATATAACCTCAATCTTTCTTCTAGACATGTTAAAAGCTTGCTTGAATGGGTTATAGGTTTATTTTGTTCTCTCGTCTTTGAAATATATAAGGAATGTGTTGTTTGAGTCTAGTAGAACGAGGGTATTACAATTGAGCGATTTCTACATGTATTATGTATTTATCATGTATTCTTAATACCATTACAAAATAAACATGTAATAATGTTTTAGAGTAGGACCTCAAGCTAGCAAACTCAATTTCTTGCTTTAAATCTCTTAAAAGTAAGGGGCTTTTTCCTAACTGATGGTGTTTGTTATTGCTTTATAAATTCATGTATGTTTATGATTTTTTTCTGTTGGGTGCCATTCATTATCGATAAGATAAGTCAAAGAAGTACTTTATTGATGGCAGTATAAAAATACAAATGTTGTATCAAAAAGGCATGCCATTAAACAATACAAATAAAAAATGTAAAACTGTATTGCAGCCAGCATAAATATACATGGAATTGTAAATATAAAATGAACATTTTAAAGAAAATAAATAAACAAGGAAGTACAAATGTTGCATTTAAAAATTAACTAGATAAAAAAATATATAATATGTACAATAACTATTAAGGTTTTTTGAAGTATCAGGGAGGAGACGGGCCACGTCGGCTGCCCAGTCATGGTGCCGTTCCTGCTGGGCCCGATCCTCTCCTCCTCGTTTCCTCTTGCCTGGGTGACAATAAGATAATAATTAGCAATAAGGAAAACACACAGGACAGGTACAGGTCACACAAGGATATAAGAATAACATGTATAAACAGAACAACAGTAAGGTGAACTAAAGAAAGTTCTGGCCCTAGATGTTTACAATGATTGTGAAAGTGAATTACATTATGTCCAGCCTGTTGATAATGAATATAAATGTATGTATATGATAGGATGTCACACACAACTGTACTAGCTGCTTACTAGCTAAGACTTTACTTGTAACAGAGCATTTCCACACAGTGATATAGCTTATTTTAATTACTGACGATGGATGATCCACGGTTTAAAAAAACAAAAGAACAATTCCAGTCGTTTTGCCATTTCTATTTCTTACCTAGAACCACACGCTGCGGTGTCGTGATGGCACTCAGTGTTGGTGGTTGAGTTGGTGTCGATTATTCGGCTGGGGTCCGTTCTGGATTCGATGACGAAGTGGACGGAACACTGCCATCACCCGTTGTTCGGGAATGTTCCTCCTCACGAGTCCCAATGTAATCATCTAGAACAGCAACATGACTTGTTAATTCCACAAACTACTGCAGCACAATACTAAATAGCAACAACAACTATAGAAAAGAAAAACTGAACGTAAACAATGGCACATATGGTGTTAGCAAACAATAGCTCTAGCTAAGGCTATCTGCCTAGGCTATCTGCCTTAGCTAGCTATGTAGCTCTCCGGGGCTCCATAAAAGCACGGGTTGTCGAACATTAATGTGAGGATAAAATAGACTTCTTTGTTAGAAGTGAGCATACCTTGCAGGGACTCCAGTAAAGCCGTTGCCGTTTTCCCTACATCGCAGGAAAGTTCTCGAAAATCCGCGCTCGGACATCTGTGCAGAGACATCCTGGAACACTTTCACATTTCGCGTTGTTCCGTCGAGCTCCCGCTGGATTTTATCATCCCCAATGAGATGTAGGAACGTCGTCACCTCCTCGGTCGACCACGGTGTGCTTTTCTTCGACGTTGCCATTTTTGTAGCGCCACCAAAAACTGGCCTGGCCGCTTGAGGACGGTCCAGGACGCTTAAACGGGGCTACCCGCTGCAGTGGAAATGCGCCATTAGTCTAGGAGGCGAGCTCGAGTATTGACTCGCGTATATTCAAAAACTCAGATACCTTGCTCGTTCCATTCTGGTGCTTTATTGAGAGGTTCAATAGATCAGCTGGCGGCCCACTGCCGACGTGCAACATTTGCACGGTATTTAAACAAATAAACAAATAAGATCCATTGGTCATACGGATGTGTGCGGTCAAAAACTTTTTCCAACTGCCTCTCTAGACTTCCTGCTGTGTCATGCAGGCAGCGTCATTTATACCTGAGCACGCCCCTACTATTGCTTTGTATAAATAATAACACATAAACTAGAGCTGTCCATAAGCAAGATGACACGTTACAAAAACAGTATAATAATAATTCATAGTTAATCAGCTCATTTAAGTTAAATTAAAGAATATTCAATTGGCTCACAAAACCATAATTAATTACCAAAATAAAATGTGCCTAAATGGCTCTTACAATTCCGGCCCCTAATTATAAGGCGAGAAGACTTATAATTAATAATAATAACAAGAGTCATTTCCAAACAAATATATGGCTAATAATAGCTCAATTATACTCCTAACAAACAACGTTTGCATTTACTTTTGGGGGAGGAATTCACCTACACCCCTTGACATAGGTTTTCAATAAACAAACTAAATATATAAAGGCAAAATCAAGTGTCCTATTCACAAATGAGGCAAAGTCTTTCCACAGGCCTCTCCAAAGTACTGGATTTTGTTTTAACCAGTACTCTACGAACCAGTCCTTTAGAGTCTGTGATGGTCTGCACGACTCTTCCCAGAAGCCACGAGTTCCGAGGGGCGTTGTCGTCCAGGATCATGACAATGTGCCCTGGTGCTAGATTCCGCTTCACTTTAGTCCATTTTTGACGCTCCTGTAGGTCAGGCAGGTACTCACGCACCCACCTTTTCCAGAACAGGTCTGATATGTACTGCGTCTGCTTCCATCTGCGACGTGTGTAGCAGTCATCCTTGCAGCTCAGTCCTGGAGGAAGCAATGGCTGTTTCTTTAATAACAGCAGATGATTTGGCGTCAGCGGTTCAATGTCATTTGGGTCATCAGATGATGTGGTTAAAGGTCTGTCATTAAGTATGGCCTCAACTTCACACAACACAGTCTGGAGACACTCGTCGTCAATTGTTTGCTCGTGAAGGACAGACTTTAAGACCTTCTTTACGGATTTTACCTGCCTCTCCCATACTCCACCGAAGTGAGGTCCAGCAGGAGGGTTGAAAATCCACTGGATTCCTTTCTGTGCAAGAGCTTCCTGCATTTTGGCTTGATTCCACTGCTGCCCGTAATTCTTTGTCTGCGCTGACTAGGTTGGTGCCGTTGTCGGATCTCATGAGCGACACTTGGCCCCTTCTGCACATGAAGCGACGCAGAGCATTTATACAGGAGTCTGTGTCAAGTGTGTGAGCAACCTCTAGGTGTATGGCTCGGGTAGTCATACATGTAAACAATACTCCATATCTTTTAACGATGCTGCGGCCTCTTTTGACCTCGATAGGCCCAAAATAATCCACACCTACATTGGTGAAGGGTGGTTTGTTTGGAAGCAGTCTGTCTGAAGGTAAATCTGCCATCTTTTTATGAATTTATAGGGTAACTTTGAGACGATAACTCTCATATTTGTAGGGTTATCCAGCTCCTCCATATAATTCACATCCTCCAGGGCGTTTCTGCAATTTAAAAGGAATAGGGAAAACTTGTTGAGTGCTTGTGAGTCCTCTGGTTTTATTTGCAGCCATTTTAGCACCTTTTCCATCAAAGCGGTGGCAATCTTCAGTGGGTTGCCGTAGCAGTCTTCCAACATGTCCATGGCTCTCTGAAAACCACGGTCGGGGGGCATATGCTGGCAGCTTTTTACAATGTCTTTGGGATCACCTCTTGTATACTGTTCCAGGAAGTACATCTTATCTGCAGCATTGTCTGTTCTGGAGCTGACTGTGTGTTGGAATGCCTTAAGAAAAGATCTGAAGTCGAGCAAGTCACCATAAAAAACAGGAATATCACGTTGTGGGAGAAGGGCGAGCTGCTGATGTTTCACAAGCATTTCTGTTATATCAGTCTGCTTCTTGATTACTTTGCATATGTCATTTTCATAGTCACTTTGTCGCTGATGTGCCCCACTGGCTAATGTACTTGAGTCCAGAGCCTTTGGTGCTTTAGGTCTAGCTCCAGGTGCTGAAATAGACTTATCTGATGGGTTTACATGACTGCTTGGGATTAGTGGATAGCTGTGTCCCGCTTGCTCTTGTGTGTCTTCTTTCTGCCGTGTGTTTGCATTGTCCAAATACGTGTTCATTGCATCACTCTTATCCTGTGCGTCATACTGTTCATACATTTTAATTTTAGCATTTGACACTGCTAAAGCTGTTTTCATTTTCAGCTCTTCTTTCTCAGCCCGAAGATGTGCCTTCTTAACTGCCAAGGCTTGACTTTGCTTTAGCGAGGCAGCCTTGGCTTCCAAAGCTGCACGCTTTACTTCCTCTCTTAATCGTGCTGAGGATGCTGTTGAAGCAGATGAAGCCCTGCTAGCTCTACTGGATCTTGACACCACAGATACACTGTCCAAATTAGAAACCTCATCAATGCAGGCTTGTGGTATTTCTTTGCAATGCTCCTCACAATTAATCCACACGTCAGATTCTTTAATAAAGTCCTGAAACCTCTGAGATTTAGGCTCAAACCAGCTCTCTTGATCATGGCTCTTTTCTTCTTCGTCCATAAAAAGCACAACTGAGCAGTTACAGTCTTTAAACTCTTCAAAGATTACCTTGAAAAGTCTCATCTTTGAGATAACTTCCATCAAGTTACAGGTGTTACCCATTAAAAGCTCAACTTCATTCATTTTGGCAGTGAGTTGTCTTAATTTACCTCTCCTTGCATTGATGCAGAGCTGTAGCCGCTGCTCCATGGCCTTTTCTGTTGGTTTTGCTGCCCTCTTGTGGGCGTCGACCGTAAACGCACCCTCAGTGGCGCTGTCCTCCGACATTATTCAGCTGGTTTGGCTGAACAAAAGACAACAGCTGTTTTACCAAGTGGCTCGAACTCCAACGGAAAGGCATGCAGAGTAGCGTGACAGCCTGTAGTCCATGTTGGCGGTAGAGGATAATCCAAATGGTCCTTTGCTCAAGCACGATCAGATACACTTCGTTTCTGCCGCGGCTCCAGTAGCGACGATCAGATCCACATCCGACAATTCCAGTGATTGTAAGTTCCTACACGCTAGTAATCCTCACGACGTTGTCGGAAGTTTTTGACTTTTGTAGTGGCCAATTGTCCAAAGAAATCCATGTTCAAAGGCCACTTAGTCTAGGAGGCGAGCTCGAGTATTGACTCGCGTATATTCAAAAACTCAGATACCTTGCTCGTTCCATTCTGGTGCTTTATTGAGAGGTTCAATAGATCAGCTGGCGGCCCACTGCCGACGTGCAACATTTGCACGGTATTTAAACAAATAAACAAATAAGATCCATTGGTCATACGGATGTGTGCGGTCAAAAACTTTTTCCAACTGCCTCTCTAGACTTCCTGCTGTGTCATGCAGGCAGCGTCATTTATACCTGAGCACGCCCCTACTATTGCTTTGTATAAATAATAACAACACATAAACTAGAGCTGTCCATAAGCAAGATGACACGTTACAAAAACAGTATAATAATAATAATTCATAGTTAATCAGCTCATTTAAGTTAAATATTTACATTTAAGAATATTCAATTGGCTCACAAAACCATAATTAATTACCAAAATAAATGTGCCTAAATGGCTCTTACAGTCGCAATTGCGCAGGTCTGCGTCGGTCTCGCTCATCTCAAACGAGCCTGAGAGCTCAGACAGGAGAATTCTGCACTGATACTCAGCTAAACGCTGCCGTGATTACACGCCATGTTATGTTCCAAACCACATCAAGGATTCTTTCTGAAACAGTATGGAAGTCAAATGCTTTTTCTTTTGCGGGTTTACTACAAGTTGAGTAGCGATGCTTGCTAATGTAAACAGACCATATTACTTCCAAAACACATCGCGCATTGTTTCTGATAGGGCCGTGGGCGTAAAGCCAGCCCACATTCCCGATATTACGTAATATCGGCAACAAATCTGGATCAGCTCCGTTGTACCCCAGTTTTTAGAGATGTGTTTAAGGAGGAAAAGAGAGAGGGTCAACTAATCGACTAGTCGACTAGTGGACTACCTCTACCACTAGTTGGTGCTGTAGGCCCTAGTCAACTAGTCGTGACCAAAATGGAGACAAACGTGGGAGATGAGGATGCCGACATTGGCGCTGAGGTGCTGCAAAATGCTCCAGCAAAACACGTCTGACATTCAGGGATCCTCATCTTATGCGCAAATGCGCCGCAATTATGCGCACTACAGTTTCAGTTTTAGCTGAACTAAAAGTTCACGAGCGTGTTCCACTAGCACCTCCCATTTGAACAGCTGTTTGGACCTCATTTCGAGAGCAACAAGAAAAAACGGGTCAACAGTGGCGCGGATGAGCTACAGGATTACTGCCAGCAGACACCCCATATCCCCACAATGGATAACCCTCTGAAGTGGTGGGCGCAAACCGCTTCCCCCGTTTAGCCAAGCTTTCCAGGAGCTACCTGGCTGGCCACCAGCATCCCAAGTGAATGGATGTTTTCCCTGGAAGGCTACACTGTCACCTGACAGCGGTCAAGCCTCCTTCCCTCACATGTTGATGCTTTTGTCTTCCTTAATGCAAACCAAAAAACCTGGAAGGGTGGACATCGTTATCGAGGAGGACAGTGACAGTGAGTAAAGTGTTGCGCAATGCGCAGTGGATTTATGTTGCATTTATGTTCTTAACAGTGTTTTTGCAGTAGATTTGGTGAGTCCAGTTATTGTTTTTAATTTAATCTGCCATGTAACAGCATGTAACACAAATTAAAATGCTGCTTTGTTACAGTGTTTAACGTAACTGTATGAATTGCAATACAAAATACAGTTTTACACCTCTCTTTGTGTGTCTTTATTATGACGTAACAACTAGTCGACTACTATTTTGAAAAACTTGTCGACTAGTAAATATAGGTAGTTGTGAAACCCCTACCGGGGACACATATTTATGTATAAAAGACATACAAAACTGCAATTTGCATGATAGGAGACCATTAAGAGTCAAACAAAAGTGTATGTATATGCTCATACAAGTGCAAATAAAGTGATGATTAATAAGAAGTATTTAGATGTCCTCGACATCAACTCATGACCCATAAATCCAGAAAACATATTTATGTGTATTATGTTAATAGATTTTATTTTTTTATCTATATTTTAGAATTATAGAATTCTTTCCAATTTTATCCTTTTTTCAAAGTCAGCCAATGGTATGGATTGGACCAGCTGGTGGTCTGTTATTGGTCTGTGCCGTTTGTTTCACACCCTGGCTATGGAATTCATTGTTAGATATTATTTCCCATAATGTATGAACAAATCATTTGCTTTATATTGTTTGATTGCCAGATTGTACATGATGGTACAAAATGACGTTGTGCTGATTGAATGTACTTTCTTGTTTGATAACTTTGAGGTGTTCCTGAGCCAGTGTTTAAAGATACAGACCTAATAATAAGGTAAATTGGACAAAGATGTATTGGTATTAAAAAACAACAACAATTATACTCATTACTTGCAAAAGGTTGTGTAGCATATTTTATTTTCTATTTCAACAATTTGGATGTTTCCCAAAAATCCCAGGAAGCAAGTCATTTTAAAGTATTGTGAAGAAGATATGATAAAATAACAAACTGAGGGAAACATGATTTTAAAGTCAAGGTGTAGGACTTTATTGACTCAGATTGCGCATTATTCAAAACTCAACAACAACAGTGGAGTTAGAAGGATGGAAGAAAGGCAGCAGAGTAAGATGGTGATCGCAGAATCAATCTTAATAGTTGGCCATGGTTGTCTCCAGCCAATCGTTGAAGAGGCAGACCTGTGAATGGAGACACGAGGAGGTTTGTTAGAAAAGTAGCAAATATGATACATTTTTACTGGGGATGCTCATTGTGAAATATAAGTTTCATATTGTCTATTGTAGAAATATTTTTGGTTTACCTTGGCGTAGACACCGGGGTTGTCCTTCTGAGCACATCCGTAGCCCCAGGACACAACACCCTGCAGCTCACCATTGCACACGACGGGTCCACCAGAGTCTCCCTGAGAGAGAATTCATATGTGAAGAAATTCCCAAATATACTGTATTGGCAACTAAGATGCATTGGTATAGGAAAAGGAGAGAGTTGTTTTGTTACACACCTGGCAAGAGTCCTTGCCTCCCTCAAGGTATCCAGCGCAGAACATAGCATCAGTGATCTGACCAGGGTAAGAGTTATCACAGTCCCTGTCGGACAGGATGGGGATGTTCAGGCACTGCAGCTTGTTGCCGTCAGCGGCTGTTCAAACAATGTGGGTGGAAAAGGGTTAGAATAGCAAAAATGAAAAAAAACAACATAGTGTGACTCCTAGCTGTTTAAATGTGGGTGTTACTCACAGGAGCTCTGGGTGCTTCCCCAGCCGGAGACGGTGCACATGGTGCCAGCGGGGGCACAGCTGCTGGGCAGAGCCACGGCCTGAACGTACTGGTTGAGGGTAGCGGGCGTGCTCAGCTTGATCAGCATGATGTCATTGTCGATGTTGTAGGAGTTATAGTTGGGGTGACGGATGACACGGGAGGAGCTGATGAACTGCTCGTTTCCCTCCTTGACTCTAAGGTTGTGCTCTCCCAAATGAACCTCCACACGGCTAAAAGCAAATGGAAAACGGTGGATTAGTGACAGAAGACAGAAAAGTTAGCATTACATATTGTCTGTATACGCCTCGTATTAATAAATCAGTCCTATGACCCTGGAAAACATGAGGAATGTGCTTACGACTTGTAGCAGTGAGCAGCAGACACCACCCAGTTCTCGTTGACCAGGGAGCCTCCACAGAAGTGGTAGCCAGAGTTCAGAGACACCTGATGGGGCATGGAGTAGGGAGTGCACTCCTTCCCTCCGACGATCTTGTCCTCCTCCGTGGCAACTGAGAAAACACACATCAGAATTAGTTTTAGTTTTTTGATACTACTCTTTAAAAAAATCTATTTGAATGTCGTGCACATTGTTCATTTGAGTACTGAGGTTTGACAAAGCTGCAAGAGCTGTTCTCTAATTAAAAGAAATCCTTGGCTTTAGGCACATGCTCTGGTTATTCTGAACTAAGTTTTGGGATAAAGGCCCAAAGACTGTCAGCAGAAAGGAAGGCAATCTGGCTCGATAAGATCTTCACACTCACAGGCAGCTCCGATGAGCAGAATGAAGACCAGAGACATCATGGTTGCTGTGTGATTCTGTCGATGATAGCCTTCACCTGCAGACCTGGTTTATATCCTCAGTCAGGAGGGCTGCCCTGCTGTCTGGCCCTCCTCATTGGTCAGCAAGGAGCCAATCTCTGCTGCAGGAGGTTGGAGTTAGGTGATTCATTTCCAGAATTACAGAAAAAAACTTTTCAATGTATCTATTTCTCAGTAAAATTATGGTTTTCGATGCAAAATAAATGATCTAGCTTTAGAACATAATGTTTTGCTAGTCAGCAGTATATGGAGTTTGATTTAGAACCACTTTGGCTTATACAAAATCATCTATTTAAATGCAAGCCTGCTTTGTAAACCTTTTTCACAATGAGTGATTCTTACAATATGTCTTATACTTACCTCTTAAAGTTGGCTTTTATTTCTCTGGTCAGATTTCATAGGTACACAGGTCCCCTCTATACTTAGATGTATGGACACTGTATCTCACAGGTGTGGGTTTTTCGGCATCTGTTACTTACCTTGAAAACTATTTGTTGTCTTTTTTTCAAATTCAATAAATAGTTAGAAAGCAGTGCTTGAGTAAGAACGAACCATATTTAGAGTAAAAGTTCTGCAACTTAAATGATATCTCTGTAAAAGTAGAAAAGTATTACCAGAATAATTTACTTAAAATAAGAAAAATAAATCATTCTTTCCATGCAGAACAGCCTATTGCAGAGTTGCATAAATCCCAAAATATACTCTTTTGAGACAAATAATTACTTTATTCTCAATATTAGTTCTTGCCGACTTCATATGAATCATAGCTGACCTTTGCACTGACACGGTGGACTCACAAGAACTCAGATGCACGATTCTTTCTTGACTTCAGAACTATCTTTTAATATAAAAAAGACTTCTCAAAGTACAAAGGTATCTAGGATCTACTAGGACACTCAAAAGTTCACTAGGCTCGACTAGGTTGCTCAAAGTTACACGAGGAAATACAGACATGGACTTAGTGTTGAGACAAGACGAACCGACAAAAGACAACAGAAAAACAGGGCTACATATACACAACAGTTAATGAGGCACAGGTGCAAACAATCCAGAACAGGAGATCACTATCAAGCTGACAAGTGACACACCACCACAGGAAGTGATGACACCTGAAACGAGAGGACAGAGTCAACATCAAAATAAAACTGCAAGGCCACCAGAATAAACACAAAACAATAAGCTCACAGACTCTAACGCTGAAACCTTACAGTACCCCCCCTCTTACGGACGTCTCCAGACGTCCCTGAAGCCTGAGACTGTTCTCTATCAAAGTCAGATATAAGGGTCTTGTCCACAATGAAGCTGCCTGGGATCCAGCACCTCTCCTCTAATCCGTACCCTACCCAGTCGACCAGGAACTGTCTACCTCTGCCCCTCTTCCTTTCAGACAGTATTTTGTCCACAGTGTATACTTGACCCCCGTCGACAATCCGGGGAGGTGGAGGGGGCGTGGAGGCGGGGACCAGTCTGCTCTCTTTGACTGGTTTCAACTTGCTGACATGAAACGTGGGGTGGACCTTGATGGACTTTGGAAGACATAAACGGACAGCAACAGGGTTAATCACTTTGGCTATGGGAAAAGGATCATCAACGGGGAGCCAGCTTCCTGGAGGCGACATGGAGAGGAAGATCCTTGGTAGATAGCCACACTCGTTGTCCGGCCTGGTACTTGGGGGCTGGACGTCGTTTCCGGTCGGCCAATACCTTCATGTGAACGGCACTCCTCTGCAACATATGGCGAACTCCCGCCCAGACCCGACGGCAGCGGCGAACCAGAGCATGGGCTGATGGTAAGTGTTGTGCGCATACTCCACCCAAATCAGATTCTTACTCCAGGTGGTAGGTTTCTCGGACGCTAGACATCTCAAACAGGTCTCCAAATCCTGATTCATCCTCTCCGCTTGTCCATTCGACTGTGGGTGGTATCCGGAGGTCAGACTAACAGTGGCTTGGATTAGGTGACAAAACTCCTTCCAAAAACGTGACATGAACTGAGGGCCTCGGTCTGAAACGACATCACTGGGGAAACCATGGATCCTGAACACATGGGACAACATGGCCTCTGCTGTTTCTTTGGCATTAGGTAACTTGGGCATGGCGACAAAGTGTGCCATTTTAGAAAAACGATCAATCACAGTGAGTATGGTGGTATTACCTGCCGATGTTGGTAATCCCGTCACAAAATCCAACGCAATGTGAGACCATGGTCTGTTGGGAATGGGCAGAGGTTGGAGAAGACCTGCCGCAGCTTGCCGAGAAGTTTTGTTCCTGGCGCACACAGGACATGCCGCCACATATTCTGCAACATCCTTCCACATCCCCGGCCACCAGAATCTGTGTCTCACCATGAACAGGGTCCTTTTGTTTCCAGGATGACAGGTAAGTACAGACGTATGGGCCCAATGAACAACTTGAGATCGAAGTTGCTCCGGCACAAACAAGCGATTCTGAGGACACCCTCTTGGGACAGGATTTCCAACGTTTGCCTGTTTGACCTTGGCTTCAATGGGCCAGGTCACCCTCCCTATCACTCGGTCTGGCCGCAGAATGGGGTCTGGACTCTTGGGGGATGGCTCAGGATCATACATTCTGGAGAGTGCATCAGGCTTTCCATTCTGCGAACCAGGTCGATATGACAGAGTGAACCTAAATCTGTTAAAGAACAAAGCCCATCTGGCCTGCCTAGAGTTCAGACGTTTGACCTTCCTGATGTATTGGAGGTTTTTATGATCCGTCCAGACCAGGAAATCCTGCTCCGCTCCCTCCAACCAGTGCCGCCACTCCTCCAAAGCAATCTTCACCGCCAACAGTTCCCGATTTCCCACGTCGTAATTCCTCTCAGCAGAAGATAGCTTACGGGAGAGATATGCACAAGGATGAAGCTTATTGTCCCCCGCTGACCTCTGAGACAGTATAGCTCCAACGCCGTCGTTGGAGGCGTCCACTTCCACCACAAACTGTCGGTGGCGATCAGGTACCGTCAGGATGGGAGCTGTGGTGAACCTCCTCTTCAGTTCCAGGAAAGATTTCTCTGCCTGTGGATTCCACACAAACTGAACATGGGGAGAGGTAAGGGCATGGAGAGGAGAGGCAATAGCACTGAAATTGCGTATGAACCGTCTGTAAAAGTTAGCAAACCCCAGGAATTGCTGAACTTTCTTTCTAGAGTCTGGCGTGGGCCAATTAGCCACGTCACTGACCTTAGCTGGGTCCATTTCCACCTTGTTAGGGGAAATCACAAAGCCCAAAAATGCCACAGAGTTCACATGAAACTCGCATTTTTCGGCCTTTACAAACAAATGGTTAGCCAGGAGTCTCTGAAGAACAAGGTGAACATGGTTAACATGAGTTTTCTTATCTGGGGAAAAGATGAGAATATCATCGAGATACACAAAACAGAAAACATTCAGGAAATCTCGTAACACATCATTAATGAGGGCTTGGAAAACAGCAGGTGCATTGCAAAGTCCAAAAGGCATTACCAAATATTCATAATGTCCCGTAGGTGTATTGAAACCTGTTTTCCACTCATCCCCCTCCCGGATGCGCACAAGATGATACGCATTCCTTAAGTCAAGCTTGGTGAATATCTTGGCTCCCTGTAACAGATCGAATGCCGTAGAGATGAGTGGAAGGGGATATCTGTTCTTAACTGTGATCTGATTAAGTGGACTGTAATCAATACAGGGCCTTAATGAACCGTCCTTTTTCCCTACAAAAAAGAAACCTGCTGCTGCTGGGGATGATGATGGCCGAATCAAGCCAGCTTTGAGTGATGATCCGATATACTCTTCCATGGCCTCCCTTTCAGGACCAGAGAGAGAATACAACCGTCCTTTGGGGATAGTAGAGCCCGAGAGAAGGTCTATGGGGCAATCATACGGTCTATGGGGAGGCAAGGAAGTAGCTCGTGTCTTGTTAAACACCTCCTTAATGTCAAGGTAACACTCTGGCACTTTGGATAAGTCAGGAAAGTCAGAATGTTTAGAAGAAGTGACACTGTCCCTATCTGACGCCTGTTTAAAGTTCCCAGATCTGGGCGGTCCACTCGAAACTGTATGAGAGGCTAAACATGAACGAGAGCACTCACTCCCCCACCCCTTAACCTTTCCTGTAAGCCAGTCCATGTGAGGGTTATGTTTAACAAGCCACGGGTAACCCAAAATGAGAGGCTGTTGAGCTGAGTTAAATAAATGAAAGCTAATACGCTCACAGTGCTCCTGATCTATGACAATTTCTATGGGTTCCGTGCGATGAGTAACTGTACATAACAGGCGGCCATCCAACGCGCTAGCCTCTAATGTCTGATCTAAAAGGACAATGTTTAAGTTCAACTCTTTAGCCAGCTCCCAGTCTAACAAGCTCTCATCAGCCCCAGAATCAATTAATGCATCCTGAGTCACAGTTTTATCATTCAGTTTCATTTGTACCTGAGTCAGTCTTCTCGAGGAAGGGTTGAAAGAAGTCACTCGGCTCACCAGCGTCCCTCTTCCCGCTGATGAGCCTGATCTTTTGCCCGACAGGCTGCCAGAACATGACCCTGCTGGCCGCAGTAGAAACACAGCCGCTCCCGTAGGCGGCGCTGACGTTCCTCCGGAGTGAGTTTGGCTCTTCCGAGCTGCATCTGTTCCTCCGCGGCGCTAGGGGGCGCTGGTCGCTCTGGAGACGAAGTCCGGGTATTACTCCGCCAACCGTAGTGTTCCATCTGTAACTCCCGTCCGAACAGTGGAATGAAAGCTGTTTTCTCCCGACGTCTCTCTGCTAGACGTTGGTCCACCTGGATAACCATGGCGATGAGCGAGTCCAATTCTACAGGCAACTCTAATGGAGCTAACTGATCCTTTATGGGATCCGCTAATCCATGCAGAAACGCATCAAAAAGATTGATTGATTGATATACTTTATTAATCCCCGTGGGGAAATTGTTTCTCTGCATTTGACCCATCCTAGTGTTAGGAGCAGTGGGCAGCCATTCTTGAACAGCGCCCGGGGAGCAGTGTAGGGAACGGTGCCTTGCTCAGGGACACCTCGGTAGCACTTGGTCTTGCCGGGACTTGAACTGGTGACCTTCCAGTTGCCAAGCCAAGTCCCTATAGACTTCGCCACCAGCCGCTGAGTTCCATCCACTCTCCGCTGCCAGGGTCCGGAATTCGATCGCGTAATCCGCCACTCTCCTCTGCCGTTGTTTGATGTTCACCAGGGCTCTCGCTGACTCTCTCCCGGGTACTGTCTGGTCAAAAATGTTTTTCATAGAATCCATGAATACCCTTAACGACTGGCAAACAGGCGAGTCTCGGGCCCATTCAGCTGTTGCCCAGGCTCCTGCTCTTCCCGTCAAGTGAGATACTATGAAAGCTACCTTAGCTTGATCTGTGGGAAATGCTGCGGGCTGATGTTTGAAATGGAGATCGCACTGTATCAGGAATGGACGACAGTTTCCAGAATCCCCGGAGAACTTCTCCGGTGAAGCGAGGCGGAGTGAAGACGATGGCATGGGTATTTGAACAGGGATCTCAGCAAACCCGACCTCCGCTGGACCGGAAAACTCTGCCGCAGGAACAGCAGGACGTGCCTCGAGGTGCGTAAGTATGTCACGCATCTTTTCCGCCAGGTGATTTATTTCCGTTGTCACTGTTGACTGGAAGTGTTGCTGACGGGCATTTAAGTCCTGAACCCCCTGGTTCATTGTTGTCAGCTGTTCCTCATGGTGATGCAGGCGTGTTCCTAGCGCCTGCAAAGCCGTCTTTAACACGGTGGAATCGGCTGAGTCCATCTTGTTTGGTCGGTTCGTTCTGACACGGTGGACTCACAAGAACTCAGATGCACGATTCTTTCTTGACTTCAGAACTATCTTTTAATATAAAAAAGACTTCTCAAAGTACAAAGGTATCTAGGATCTACTAGGACACTCAAAAGTTCACTAGGCTCGACTAGGTTGCTCAAAGTTACACGAGGAAATACAGACATGGACTTAGTGTTGAGACAAGACGAACCGACAAAAGACAACAGAAAAACAGGGCTACATATACACAACAGTTAATGAGGCACAGGTGCAAACAATCCAGAACAGGAGATCACTATCAAGCTGACAAGTGACACACCACCACAGGAAGTGATGACACCTGAAACGAGAGGACAGAGTCAACATAAAAAAAAACTGCAAGGCCACCAGAATAAACACAAAACAATAAGCTCACAGACTCTAACGCTGAAACCTTACATGCACAACTCCAACATGAATTTAGTTTATCAGCCAAAATACCTTTCATTGTCAGTCTGCACCTTGAATTTAAAATAACGCATTATAAGTAGTAAGTCATTCTACTTGTAACAAATGTAATAGTGAAAGTGAAATAGTTTTCTTTGAACTATCAGTATAAAATGTTCCATTTTAGTTAAATAAATGTAAGAAGCTGTAATATCTTTCTATGCATACTAGACCAAGTAACCAAGTACTTATTAATATCAACTGCACATACTAGTATCATAAGGACAATACAGCATGAATAATTACTTAAAATCAGAGGCAAGGCAACAAAAACTTGAGGACGAAACCTAAAACTATTATTATAGAGATGCCTAATGAAAGAAATGTGTTAATTCGTTTTTTTCTTAGTCCACATTGGTCATACAAAGCACCCAAATGAAGAAGAAAATCAAATATACTTTTACTTTAACCACTGATGGTCTCTCTTTTATAAGGTTATATTGCAGCAATGTTCTGCTGCTCTAAGAGTTAAACATATTTATTAATACAAGTGCAAGTGAAGTGATAATTATTAAGAAAAAATCATATATTTTAAATTGTATACGTTTTTAGATGTATGTATCCTCAACATCAACTCATGAACAATGGATAAAACTGTATTGTTTTAATTTAGTTTGTTTGTATATTTACTTCCTTGTTATAAGTCTAACTTTAAATTGCATTGACAAGACAAATATGGGGTACCCCAAGGCTCCATGCTTGGGCCCATTTTATTTCCCCCGTACCTATCATTAAAAAATATAGCGTCTCATTTCATTTTTATGCAGATGATTCCCAAATCGTATTGCCCCTGAAAATGAAAGAATACAGCTCTTTGCAATGTCTGTCTGTTTGTCTGCAGGACATCAGAGCCTGGATGGCCTTGAACTTTTTCCATTTTAATAAAAAAATGACAGAAGTGATAATGTTTGGACCCAGTGGAGGCCCCAATGCCCCACTTGTGCTTGATTCTCTAATCCCATATATGAAACCCACTGTTACTAATCTGGGTGTACAGATTGATCCGGATTAGATTATTAAACTTGATTACTGTAATGCCCTCTATGTTGGATTTAGCCAGGCCACCATCACCCGCTCAAAGCTTGTTCAGAATGCTGCTGCACGCCATCTTACGAGAACCAAATGCATGAGCACATTACACCTGTACTCGCATCTCTACACTGGCTACCGATAAAGTTTAGAATCAAATTTAAAACGGTATTGTTTGCCTACAAAGCTCTTAATGGTTTGGTCCACCTTACCTTTTTTTTTTGTAAAGCACTTTGAATTGCCTTGTGTTGAAAATCAATCAATCAATCAATGTTTATTTATATAGCCCAATATCACAAATGTTACATTTGTCTCAGTGGTCTTCACAGTGTGTACAGAATAT